>NW_006921702.1:7293138-7294867 GCF_000298275.1 Orycteropus afer afer | reverse complement strand
ACTGCTGTTGAGTTGGATCTGACTCATAGTGACCCCTCTTTGGGTTTCTGTGGCAGTTTCACTATGGAAGTAGATTGCCCAACCTTCCTTCTGAGGAGGGGTTGGTGGGTTTGAACCACCAGCCTTTTGGTTAGCAGTCACATGTCTTAAGCACTATGCCACTGGAGCTCCCTTATATGAGATGATGTGAAAAAAGAAACAACATATGCCTCATTGAAATACCAGAACAAGAGGAGGCAAAAAAACAACAACAACAACAAAAAAAAAAAAACACTGAGAAAATTGTGGAAGATTTGCTAACAGAAAAAGAAAATTTCCTCCATATCATGAAGGAAGAAAAGATATCTGTCCAAGAAGCTCAATGAGCCCCATAGACCCTAAGAGAAAGTCACCAAGACATATAATCATAACTCTCCAAAACAAAAGACAAAGAGAAAATCTGGGAGCAGCTTGTGAAAAATGAAACATAACCTACAATGGACAACCAATAAGATTAAGTTCTGATTACTCAGCAGAAATCATGCAGACAAGATGGCAATGGGACAGCGTATATAAACACAAAAGGAAAAGAACTTCCAACTAAGAATTCTTCATCCAGCCAAATTGTCCTTTAAATATGAGGCTGAAATCAAGACATTCTCAGACAAACAGGTATTAAGGGATTTTTTCAAAACCAGAACCATTCTGCAAGAAATCCTAAAGGGAGTACTTCTAATAGAGAACTCACAACAAAGAAAAACAAATTAAAACCAGGACACTTGACATCAACACTTAGAAACCAAACCAGAAACAAATGTTCAAAATAAGCTAATAAAACACATGTACACAAAGAAATAAGGGGGTCAATCTGCAGATGACACCAGCAACAAAGCAAACAGAGGGAATAAAGATTCGAATTACAAAATTTCCAAATGGAGAGGACAACAGGACAACATCTTTATAGAACTGAGTGTTCAAACTTAAGGAGATTAGAATTTACTTTGGGATAACCACAAAGAAAATTAACAATTCCCCTAAGCAAACCCAGAAAAAGAAAAAAATTTGGAATTAGTAAGTACAAAACCAACATTTTCTTCAATAATGAAGAAAAGAGAAGAAACTCATGATTACAAAATGAGCTCAGCACAGAAAAATATTTGGAACAAAGAAATCACAAACAAAACAACAAAAAATAAAATAGAATGTCAACAAAAATTCATATCTCTGGCTAATTACATTCAATGTGAATGTACTAAATGCACCAGTCAAGAGAAAGAGAGTGGCTGATTGGATAAGAAAAGAAGACTCATTAATATGCTGCATACAAGAGACCCACCTTAGACAAAGATAAAACAAATAAAAAATTAATGGGTGGAAAAAAATATACCAAGCTAATAGGAATCAAAAAAGAGCAGGAGTGGCAATATTAATTTCCAATAAAATAGACTTCAAGGTGTAAAACAGCATAAAGGACAAAGAAGGACATTATATGATTCTAAAAGGAAAAATTGACCAAGAAAACATCACCATAATTAGTATTTATGCACCCAATGAAAGTGCTCCAAAATATTTAAAGCAAACATTAACTTCATTGAAAGGAAAAATAGACAACTCTACAAAGTGTTGTTGTTGTTGTTATGTGCCGTCGAGTCATACCTGACTCATAGCGACCCCTCCTTGGGTTTCCGAGGCAGTATCACTACAGAAGTAGGATTGCCCAACCTTCCTTCCGAGGAGTGGCTGGTGGGTT
>NW_006921702.1:7288426-7293038 GCF_000298275.1 Orycteropus afer afer | reverse complement strand
GACCCCTCCTTGGGTTTCCGAGGCAGTATCACTACAGAAGTAGGATTGCCCAACCTTCCTTCCGAGGAGTGGCTGGTGGGTTTGAACCGCCAGCTGTCTGGTTAGCAGGCAAGTGTCTTAGCCACTATGCTACCAGAGCTCCTCTCTACAAAGCACTTTCAAGGAGAGATGGAACAACTAGGATAAAACTCAACAAAGATACAGAAAAACTCAACCACACAATCAACCAGCTTGACCCCATAGATATGCACAGAGCGCTCCAACCAACGAAAGAACAATACACATTCTTTGTCAGTGCACATGGATCATTTCACAGAATAGATCATATTGTTAGGTCTATAAGGTTCAATAAATTTAAAAAAAATTAAAATATGACAAAGCATCTTCTCAGATCACAATGCCATAAATTAGAAATCAATAATAGGAAGACCAAGAAAAAAAATATCAAATACGTGGAAATACATATTCAATGCACTGCTCAAAAGCTACTGGGTAACAGAACAAATAAAGTGTGAAATTAAAAAATTCATAGAAACAAACAAAAATGAAGAGACATCTTACCATAACCTATAGGACAAAGAGAAAGCAGTACTCAGGGGTCAATTTATAGCAATAAATGCACACATCAAAAAAAGAGGAAAGAAACAAAATCAGCACTCTAATTCAACAACTCCAACAATGAGAAAAAGTGGAACAAAAGAAACCTCAAGTATCCAGATGTAAAAAAAATACCATTGCTGTTGAGTCAGATCCAACTCATAGTAACCCCTCCTTGGGTTTCCAACACAGTATCACTACAGAAGTAGATTGCTCAACCTTCCTTCCAAGGAGCAGCTGGTGGGTTTGAACCTCCAGCCTTCTGGTTAGCAGTAAAATGTCTTAGGCACTATACTACCAGAGCTCCCATCCAGAAGTAAGGAAAACATAAAGATCAAAGCAGAAATAAATGAAACAGAAAAAAAAATAGCAATAGAGAAAATCAACAAAACAAGAAGCTGGTTCTTCAAAAAGATTGACAAAAATGACAAAACACTGGCACATCTAACAAAGGAAAAGAAAGAGAAGATGGAAATAACATGAATAATAAATCAAAAGGCAAACATCACAACAGAACCAACTGAAATTAAAAAAAAAAAAAAAGCTATTGACAGATTATTATGAGGAACTATACTCCAAAAGCTTTGAGAACATAGAAGAGAAAGACAAGTTTCTAGAAACACACAAAAAACAAAAAAACAACCTCACTGCCATTGAGTCAATTGCAACTCATAGTGACCCCTTCTTGGGTTTCTGAGGCAGCATCTATAGAGAAGTAATTGCCCAATCTTCCTTCTGAGGAGAGGCTGGTGGGTTAGAACCACCAGTCTTCTGGTTAGTAGTCAAAT
The DNA here is from genome assembly GCF_000298275.1 of Orycteropus afer afer. Taxonomy (NCBI): domain Eukaryota; kingdom Metazoa; phylum Chordata; class Mammalia; order Tubulidentata; family Orycteropodidae; genus Orycteropus; species Orycteropus afer. Next base: position 7,291,653 of record NW_006921702.1, on the reverse strand, counting down.
GCCTTAGGCACTATCTCAGTTGGAGATAGAATACTTGAACAGACCCATAACAAAAGAAGAAATTGAGCAGGTCATAAAAAAATTTCTCACAAGAAAATGTCCTAGCCCAGATGGATTCACTGGAGAATTTTACCAAACATTCAGGGAACACTTGAAACCTGCACTATTCAAACTATTCCAGAACATAGGAAAAGATGGAATACTCCCAAAATCATTTTATGAAGCAAGCATAACACTGATACAAAAACCAGGGAAAGATACCACTAAAAAGGAATACTACAGACCAATATCCCTCATGAACATAGATGTGAAAATCTTCAATAAAATCCTAACCAACAGAATCCAACAACATATTAAAAAAATAATGCATCATGACCAAGTGGAATTCATACAAGGTATCCAAGGATGGTTCAACATCACAAAAACAATCAATGCAATCCACCACATAAACAAGACAAAACAAAAAGAACCATATGATCATATCAATCAACACAGAAAAGGTATTCGACAAAATCCAACTCCCGCTCCTGTTCAGAACTCTCAGCAAAATCGGGATAGAAGGGAAATTCCTCAACATAATAAAGGGCATATACACAAAGCCAAGAGCCAACATTACTGCTAAAGGAGAAAGACTCAAAGCACTCCCATTGCAAATAGAAACCAGATAAGAATGCCCTCTATCACCACTTCTGTTTAACATTTTATTGAAAGTCCTAGCCATGGCAATAAGGTAAAAAAAAAAAAAAAGAAAGAAAAGGCATCCAAATAGGTAATGAGGAAGTAAACCTATCTGTATTTCCAGATGACATGGTCCTATACATAGAAAACCCAAGAAACTCAGCAAAAAAAAACTACAGGAACTAATAGAGATATTCAGCAAAGTGGCAGGATATGAACTCAACATCAAAACTCAGTTGAATTCCTCTATATCAACAAAGAGCCCTCTGAAAAAGAAATAAGGAAAACAATACCATTTACGATCGCTACCAAAAAGATAAAATATTTAAGATAAATCTTACCAGAGACACAAAAGACCTATACAAAGAAAACTATAAAACACTACTACAGGAGACAACAAGGGATCTACATAAATGGAAGAACCTGCCTCATTCATGGATAAGAAGACTGAATATTGTGAAAATGTCAATAATACCCAAAGCAGTCTACACATTCAACGCAATCGTGATCCAGATACTGTCAATATTTTTTAAGGTTATGGAAAAACCAATTATTAATTTCAGATCAAAGGAAAGAGACCTCAACTAAGCAAAGTACTGCTGCAGAAGAAAATCAAGTGGAAAGTCTCACACTCATGATCTCAAAACCTACTATACAGTCACAGTAGTTAAAACAATGTGGTAATGGTAGAATAATAGACAGATAGAACAATGGACCAGAACCAAAAACCCAGAAATAGACCCATCCATCTATGGACTGCTGATTTCTGACAAAGGACCAAAACCCATAAATGGAGGAGAGACAGGCTTTTAAACAGATAATGCTGGCAAACTTGGATTTACACTTGAAGAAAAATGAAACAAGATCCATACCTCACTCCACACACAAAAACAAACTCAAGTTGAATCAAAGACTTAAATGTAAAACCCCAAACAATACAACTCAAAGATAAATTAGGGACAAATCTAAGGTCCCTAATTTATAGCATTAATAGACTATCAAGCATAACCCAAATGCACAGGTAGTGGAAGAGAAGCTAGATAACTGAGACCTTATACAAACTAAATTTCTATGCACATCAAAAGATTTCTTCAAATGTGTACAAAGAGAACTTACAGGCTGGGAAAACAGTGTCTATGAATATCTGACAAAGGACTTATCACCAAAATTTATAGAAAACTTTAATACCTTTACACTGAAAAGACAAACAACCCAATTCAAAGATGGGCAAGGGACATGAACAGACACTTCACTAAAGATGGTACACTGGCCACCAACAAACACATGAGGAAATGCTTATGACCATTAGCCATTAGAGAGATGCAAATCAAAACAACAATGAGATATCATCTCACTCCAACAACAACACAAAGTTCAAGAAGACAGAAAACAACAAATGCTGGCAAGGTTGCAGAGGGTTTGGAACTTTCATATACACTGCTGGTAGGACTGCAAAATGGTACAACTATTGTGGAAAATGATATGAAGTTTCCTTAAAACACTGAAAATAAAAATAGTATTTGATCTGGCAATTCCATTACTAGGAATATATCCTAAAGAGGTGAAAAACAGGACACGAACAGACGTATGCACAGCCATGTTCATTGCAGCACAATTCACTACAGCAAAGAGATGGAAACAACCTGAATCCCCATCAACAAATGAATGTATAACCAAACTATGGTACATCCATACCATGGAATACTATACAACATTAAAAAATAATGAAGAATAAATGAATCATTTCACAATGTGGATGAATTTTGAGGACATTATGCTTAGTGAAATAAGTCAATCAAAGAAGGACAAATATTGTATAAGCCCATTATTGCAAAAATCAAGGAAGAGTTTACTTAGGGAAGGGAACTCACTTTGTAGGTTACCAGGGATAGGAAAAGAGGGGAGGAAAAATTTCAGATTAGTTGAAGGTCACATGTTGATTTGGGTAAGGGGAGAGACAGTATGGAAAGAGTCTGTGACCAGTATGATGACAATGCGGAAAGGAAAGACACTGAAATGTGCACATAAGATATTGACAACACAGACGAATAATAGTATATGCACAATATGGCATTACCACTAATACCAAGCACCAGGCTATAGATAAATGCATAGACAAGTGACAAGATCAGATGGGGGTCAGAGAACAAGACTATACCCTAGACCAAGGATAGATTTAGCTGAAGATAATCTTACATAGATACTGGTGATAAAAATTAGCCACACTCATTACAGAAGCAACAGAAGAATAAACTCTCAGAGTAACCAAACACATTGAGAGAGAGAATCACTGGGCCTGCTGACTGAGGACCATAATATTGAGGTTACCATGCTCAATTGGCACAACATAGTACATAAAAATCTTGTTCCACAACCTACTTTGGTGAGTAGCGACCGGGGTCTTAAAAGTTTTAGAGGGACCATCTGTTGTTGTTGTTGTTATGTGCCGTCTAGTCGGCCCCAACTCATAGCGACCCCTCCTTGGGTTTCCGAGGCAGTATCACTACGGAAGTAGGATTGCCCAACCTTCCTTCCGAGGAGTGGCTGGT
>NW_006921702.1:7287093-7288211 GCF_000298275.1 Orycteropus afer afer | reverse complement strand
AAAGGATCAAAACTGGAGATCCTGAATAGAGTGGGAGGAAAAAAATGTGGAACAAAATTCAAAAACACAAAGTTGACCAAAATTACTAGTTGGATGAATCTGGTGGATTGTTCAAGACTATGGCCCTGGATTACCCTTCAGGCCTAGAACTGGACTTACACCCAAGGATTGGCTCTCAGCCCAACAGTAGAAAAACCTACATGCAGAATACTTGCCTAGGATGATGCACCCCCCTACTCTAGGGAATAAACCCCTTAGAGCAATCAGCCATGGGAAGCCAGAGGGGTAGCATTCACATAGAGGGAAAGCTGGAGAGACAGGAGTGAACAGTTAAGAAGGGCACAGCAAAGGGATGGTCATAGGGTTGGGAGGGGAGGAAAACACGTTATGTTTGGAGATAGTGATTGGGGCATGAAATCAAATGTACATGAACTGTTGAATGTAAAACAAATTTTGTTCTGTAAATTTGCACCCAGAGCACAATTAAAAAAAAAAAAAAAAAAAGAGTGATGCAAGACACATCAAAGTCAACCAGGGTCCTGATCATATATAGCGGACATTGCAGGCAATGATAAGGAATGCTGCCATGAAGCATGATAAAACAGCATGGTTAATGACCATATTAACCATGTATCAGCTACAGGGATCCAAGTGGGGAGAGGAATTCAGGCACACCCAAAGCAGCAGTGTGGGAGAGCAGAAAAAAGGGGATTAAAAGCCAGGAACTCAGACATAGGAGCAGTCAGTTGCAGGGATCCAGGTGAAGAGAGGAAATCAGGCACATCCAAAGCAGCAGGGCAGGAGAGCAGGGAGAAAGGAGAATAAAAGGCCTAGGAATCAGGACAGAGGAGGAGTCAGCCGCAGGGACCCAGGTAAGGGTGGTACAAGAGGATTCCAACAAGGAGGCAAACTTGTCTGTCGATTTGTTCTACCGTGGTGACGTGTTGATATGAGTTTTTAGGCTGAGCCACTGGTGTTTCTAACCCAGCGGGATGCACATGGTGCACAGGTATCATCCCAGCTTACAGACTGAGACAGACTAGGAAGAAGGAAGAGGCCATCCACTTCTCAAATAATTGGCCAGGGAAAACCTTATGAATAGCAAAGAAACACTGTTT
>NW_006921702.1:7276198-7283277 GCF_000298275.1 Orycteropus afer afer | reverse complement strand
GGTGGCTGTGATGATGGGGTCAAGTATAGCAGGGATCATGGTGCTGGCACGGGATCGGGCAGTGTTTCATTCTGCTGTGCATGGGGTCGCTATGAGTTGGAAACAACTTGACAGCACCTAACAACAACAACAACAATGACCATATAGTTATCATTTACATGCCATATTAAAGGAGAAAGTTATACTGGCTCCACACCCTTCCAAAAAGCTAAAAAGACATTTTAATTCCTCACTGTGAGAAACTCTCACAATGAGTTCATGATATTATTGATACTGGATTATAGTATCAATTTCTTATTCACATCAAGAAAGAATTCACTTAACCAAACTATTCATTTTCTCAGAAGGGAGCCAGTTGCAGAGAGGTAGATTTAGCTGATGCACTTAGTAGTAGCATTTGTCTGAATGACACTGAGTTATCAATCATTGTCTTTCTTTGACTGAAATCATGCTGTCCCTCCCTGGTGGCCACTATTCACCTCCACAATCATCCACATAAGAACGATTTCAGTATTTAAACAATTCTCAAAATATACCAGTAACTCAAGTGCCAGACTCTTATATAAGTTCATTTTTAACATAGCTGTAATAAAATACTCAAAGAAATAGTTATAGTAATTTCAGTTCTTAGTGAATTAACAAACTTTTATCAAGTTTTTTTATTTATATATTTGTCAAGAAAAAATAGCCTGTAATTTATCAAACACCCATAAAATGCTTCAATATTATTAATTTACTTTCTCAATAAGAAAGTCATTGTTGTCAGATTCTAATGGAATAAAAATTTATCCATCTAATTAGATCTTAAAAAATCTATGAAAATAATTAATTTTACCTATCTGTCATCTTAGTTTCTATTGCTGAATTCTATAACAAATGGAAAGGAATTGATGAAGTTACCAACAAAACCAGACACACATAATGTCAAATGTTGAATCCATCACTTAGAAATAGCAAAAAGTATCGGCCAAGATTTATGCATCAATCAAATTCAACTACTTTATTCAATAAGGCCTCTTGGGATCTAACTCTGCAAAGTTTGTGTTCATTTTTTGGTTTTCACTTCAGCACCTAGAATTAATGACTCAGGCTTTGCATTTCAGGGCCAAAATAATAAAGAACATTACTTTAAGGTCACATTTACAATTATGGCAGAGACATGTCCAAACAGGTTTTCCTAGATAAAATGATGTTCTCATGCAACACAGGTTTACTGAGAAGAGAGTAATATAAATGGTAAAGCACTAACTTTTTTCTATCTAATGTCTATGGCGGATAGGAAAAATTGCTTCTCATGGAGAAAAAGAAACACTAAGTCATTAAAGTTTTCCAGAAACTTCTTCGTTGTTCTACACTCAGTGTGTGCTTATACACATCATTGAAAGTGGGAGAAGTAAGGTGAGGTGGTTTCGGTCTATAGTCTGTGTTGTGGTTCTATTAAAAAAAAAAACTTTACTGTTGTCGAGTTGATTCGATTCATAGTGACCCCTCCTTGGGTTTCCGAGGTGGTACCTCTATGGAAGTAGATTTCCCAGTCTTCCTTCTGAAGTATGGCTGGTGGGTTTGAACTGCCAGCCTTCTGGTTAGTTGTCAAATGCCTTAGGCACTACACCACCAGAGCTCCCATAGTGCTTCTATAACTGAAATACCACAAGTGGATGGCTTGAGCAAACAGGAATTTATTCTCTTACAATTTAGGAGGCTAAAGTCAGAGTTCAAAATGCAGCCTTGAAGGCATCTTTACCTTGGGCTGCAGATCTGTCTCCTGTTCCAGGCCCACTGGAGCTGGAGGCTTTTTCTGACTCATGCAGCTCCTGACTGCTAAGGCTGGCAAACCCAAGATCAGCGGGTAAAATGGCACCATCCCCAAATAGGCAGGCAACACAGCAGACTACTTGTTCAAGTACAAGAATAATCCCAAAATTGCCAGGCAACATGGCAGGCCAAGACTCAGCCAAATGCAAGGTCCAGATGTCCCAAAGCTAAAGAGCTTTCTCAAAGCTTCTCCTTAAACACTGGAAGCAGGTCATACCCTGGGGGCAACTAACTACTTAGTTGCTCACAGTAGATTGCACAATGCAGGTGCTTACAATTGCATGGGATATAAATAACTACATCCAGCTGCTCAGCCACTCAAAATCATGGCCCAGCCTAGTTGACACAGAACCTTAAGCACAGCAGTCTGTTACTCCATTACTCTTACCAGTACTTTTCTGCCTTCAGGATTCCAGTACATATAATTCAGTGCTCTGACTTAAGAACCAGGGTAGATTGGGTTTAAATCCTATCTCTACCAGCCTGACAGTGGTGACTTTGGGCATGTTAGAAAACCTCTCTGTTCCATAGCTTCTTCACCTACAAAAGGGAAGAATAAGACTGGTGTTGTAAGGATTAAATGAGTTACAACATGTAAACAAATCCATTTTTTCCTGGGACTGAATAAGTAACTCAGAAAATATCAAATTCATGACTATATAAATGAAATAATCTCTATAGTATTCCACCAATTCCTGGAGCCTTGTTTTTGCCAGTTGCTTCAGTGCAGCTTGGACTTCTTCCTTCAGTAGTGTAGGTTCTTGATCATATGCTGAAATGACTAAATATCAACAAGTGGTTTTTGGTTACAGTTATGATATGTACTACAGTTACTATTCTTCTATCTTCTACTGATGCTTCCTGTATCATTCAATATTTTTCCCATAGAAACCTTCAGTATTGCAACTCAAGCCTTAAATTTTTTCTTCAGTTGTTTCAGCTTGAGAAATGCCAAGCATGTTCTTCCTCTTTGATTTTCCACATCCAGGTCTTTGTAGATTTTATTATAATATTTTATTTGTCCCCATGAGCTGACCTTTAAAATATTTGGTTCAACTTTTAACTTTATAAATTCTTCCATTTGTGTTAGCTACTCTCTTTCAGGAGCAAGTTTCAGAATCTCCTCTGAGATCCATTTTGGTCTTTTCTACTTTCCTGCATTTTTAATGATCTTTTGGTTTGTTGCTGTGGGATGTCATTGATATCAACCCATAATTAATCCATTTTCATTCACAGATGTTCAATGTATAAAAACTGTTCTTCAGTTAGTCTCTAAATCCATGTGGGATATGCTCAAGAGATCATATTTTGACTCTCATGGGCAACAAGTGAAGTGCTGGAGGCACTCACTCCTTTATGCCAAGAAATTTGGAAGAAAGTTACCTGGCCAACTGACTGGAAGAGATCCATACTTGTGCCTGTTACAAAGAAAGGTGATCCAATAGAATGTAGGAATTACCAAATCATGTCATTACTCACATCACTCACAAGTAAAATTTTGCAGAAGATAGTTCAGAAATGGTTGCAGCATTACATCAACTTCTAGAAATTTATGTCAGATTCATAAGACAACATGTGCTGAGGGATATCATTGCTGATGTCACATAGATCTTGGCAAAAAGCAAAGAATATGAAAAAGATGTGTACCTGTGTTTTATTGAATATGCAAAGACATTTAACAATGTGGATCATAATAAATTATGGATAACACTGTGAAGAATGGAAATTCATGCATCAGGATTGTATTCCCTTGCTATACTTATTAAATCTGTATGCTGAACAAATAATACTAGAAGCTGTATTATATGAGGAAGAACATAGCATTGGGATAGGAGGAAGATTCGTTAACAACTTGCAATATTCAGATGATGCAACCTTGCTTGTTGAAACTGAAAAAGACTTGAAATACTTACTGATGAAGATTAAAGACTACAGCCTTTGGTATAGATTCACCTCAACATAAAGAAACCAAAAGTTCTCACAAATGGACCAATAAGCAACATCATGATAAATGGAGAAAACCTCAAAATTGTCAAGGATTTCATTTTATTTGGATCCACAATCAATGCCCATAGAAGCAGCAGTCAAGAAATCAAATGACATATTTTGTTGGGTAAATTTGCTACAAAAGACTTTTTATAGTGTTAAAGAGCAAAGATGTCATTTTGAATACTAAGGAGAGCCTGATCCAACCATGATATCTTCCAAAGCCTCATATGCATGTAAGAGCTGAACAATGAATAAGGAAACTGCAGAAGAATTGATGCATTTGAATTGTGGTGTTGGTGATAAATATTGAATATACCATGGATTAGTAGAAGAATATTGATCCAGAAATGCAAGCTGGATACAGAAGAGGACATGGAACAAGTGATATCATTGCTGATGTCAGATGGATCTTGGCTTAAAGCAAATACCAGAAAGATGTTTACTTGTGTTTTATTGACTATGAAAAACCATTCAATTGTGTGGATCATAACAAATTATGGATAACATTGAGAAGATTGATAATTCCAGAACACTTAATTGTACCCATGAGGAACCTGTATATTGACCAGAAAGATGTTGTTCAAACAGAACAAAGGGATAGTGCATGGCTTAAAATCAAGTAGGGAGTTCATCAGGGTTGTATCCTATCACCACACTTATTCAATCTGTACACTGAGCAAATAATCTGAGAAGCTGGACTATATGAAGAAGAACATGGCATCAGAATTGGAGGAAGACTCAGCATTAACCTGAGATATGCTGATGACACAACTGTGGTTGCTGAAAGTGAGGACGACTTGAAGCACTTACTGATGAAGATTTAAGAGTACAGTCTGCAGTACGGATTACACCTTAATATAAGGAAAACAAAAATCCTCACAACTGGATCAAGGAGCAGCATCACAATAAATGGAGAAAAGATTGAAGTTGTCAAAGACTTCATATTACTTGGTTTTATAATCAACACCAATGAAAGCAGCAGTCAGGTTATCAGATGACATATAGCACTGGGCAAATCTGCGGAAAAAGACCTCTTTCAAGTGCTGAGGAGCAAAGATGTCTCCTTGAAGACTAAGTTGCATCTAACCCAAGCCATGGTATTTTCAATCACCTCATATGCATGTGAGATCTGGACAATGAATAAGGAAGAATGAAGAAGAGTTGATGCTTTTGAGTTGTGGTGCTGGCAAGGAATGCTGAAAGGACCATGGATGCTAAAAGAACTAACAAATTTGTCATGGAGGAAGTGCAGTGGGAATGCTTCTTGGAAGCAAGAATGGCCAGCCATCTTCTCACCTACTTTGGAAATGTTGTCAAAAGGGACTGTTTCCTGGAGAAGGATATCATGCTTGGTAAAGTGAGGGGTCAAAAAAGAAGAGGAAGCCCCTCAACAAGATGGATTGACACAGTGGCTACAACAATGGGCTTAGGTATGGCAAGGACCATGGAGCTGGAACAGGACCAGGCAGTGTTTTGTTTTGCTGTGCATTGGGTCGCTATGAGGTGCAGATGGCTCAACAGCACCTAACAACAACAACAGTAAAATGAACAATTCTGTCTTGGAGGAAGGATAGCTGAAATGCTCCTTAACAATAAAAAATGGCCATACTTCATCTCCTATACTTTGGTCATGTTGTCAGAAGGGACTAATCACTGAAGAAGTATATATTTAGTAAAATAGTGGGTCAGAGAAAAAGGGTAAGAACAATGAGATCAATTAACACTGTGTTGCAACAATGGGCTCAAGCATAGCAATGATCATGAGGATGGTTCATGACTGGGCAATATTTCTTTCCGTTGTACATAGGGTGGCTATGAGTGGGAAATGACTTGGCTACACCTAACAACAACAAATGAGCTGAAGGCATACTAGAAGAATAATAAATACAATGGAAAATCAGCTTCATGAATATCATATCACAGAGGCAATAATGACAAAATCTTACAAGTGTACTAAAATAAAATAATTTTCCAGGTGCAGGTAGCAGAGATATCTTCAAGGAGGCAGGAGGAGCTGAACCTTAAGGATATGCTGAATATCAATAACAGAGTTAGATTTAGGCCATTTGGGTAGAAAAAGGGCTTGAATGTTAAGATGCAGGACACATGTAAGATATCTTTCATCTACTTGCGTATTGCCTAAGGCTAACCAGAAGGCTGGTGGTTCAAACCCACCAGTCACTCCTCTGAAGGAAGGTTGGGCAATCTACTTCCGTAGTGATACCACCTTGGAAACCCAAGGAGGGGTCACTATGAGTTGAGTCCAACATGATGGCAACAACAACAACAACAAACAAACTCATCTACTTTTGTTAGATTGTGCTATTTATGATTACAGCAATATTAACTAACTATTATATGGTACTCTGTAGCAAGCTAATTACAAGTACTTCAAATACATTAGTCTATTTAATCCTCAAATACTCTATGGTATAGCTATTATTTTTGTTTTACACATAAAAACTGGAGCAGAGATAGGTTTGATGAATTGTTAAATGTTATAGTTAACAACTGGCAGAGCTGAGATTCAAAGTAGAACTCTCTAGTTCCAGTGTTTATGTGTGTTGCTAACCAAAACAAACACACACACATAAAAAACTCACTCACTGAGGTGGAGGTGATCTGACTCATTTGATTTTCCAAGGCAGTATCTCTATGGAAGTAGGTTGCCAATCTTCCTTCCAAGGAGTGGCTGGTGGGATTGAACCTCCAGCCTTGAGGTTAGCCATCAAATGCCTTAGACACTAGGCCACCAGAGCACCTATGTTTGTTGCTACTGCACTAAGTTATCTCTTAAATAGCAAATGAAAACACTGAAACCCTTTAGCATCTGCATTTTCTAATCATTTGTCTATCAAGGCCACCTTAACTGGGATAGGAATAAAAAGAGTAATAAAGGATACATCTGAAAAGTACTATAAACTGTGTATATTTTTTTTGTTGTTAGGTGCTGGGGAGTTGTCTCCGACTCATAGTGACCCTATGCACAGCAGAATGAAACACTGCCCAGTCCCTTGCCCCCTCCATGATCCTTGCTGTACTTGAGCCAGTCGTTGCTGCCACCTTGTCAATCCATCTCATTGAGGGCCTTCCCCTCTTTCGTCAACCGTTCATCTTACCAGGCATGACATCCTTCTCTGCCGCAGACCAGCACAGCCACTGGGCTCCGCACTTAATTTCGAAGGTGACTTCGGGTGAATAGGGAGTCGGGGATTTGGCTAACAGATTACAAACAACTCAAAGCCTGAGTGTATCTGAGAGCGTTTATTGCCTTT
>NW_006921702.1:7260614-7274943 GCF_000298275.1 Orycteropus afer afer | reverse complement strand
TTATAATCCATACTGCAATCCATACGTCAATATTCATCTGTAAGTGCTTCAAGTCATCCTCACTTTCAGCAAGCAAAGTTGTGTCATCAGTGTATCACAGGTTGTTAATGATTCTTCCTCCAATCCTAATGCCACATTCTTCTTCATATAGTCCAGCTACTTGGTGTATTTGCTCTTCATACTGATTGAATAAGTATGGTGAAAGGACACAACCCTGATGCACTCCATTCTTGATTTTAAACCGTGCACTCTACCCTTAGAAGCTGGACTAGATGAAAAACATGGCATCAAGATTGGAGGAAGAATCATTAACAACCTGCGATATGCTAATGACACAACTTTGCTTGCTGAAAGTGAGGATGACTTGAGGCACTTACTAATAAAGATTGAAGAATACAGTATTCAGTATAGATTAAATCTCAATATAAAGAAAACAAAAATCCTCACAACTGGCCCTATAAGCAGCATCACAATAAATGGAGAAAAGATTGATGTTGTCAAATTCACATTGCTTGGTTCTATAATCAATGCCAATGGGAGTAGCAGTCAGGACATTAGTAGATGTATAGCACTGGGCAAGTCAGCTGCAAAGGACCTTTTTTGAATGCTGAAGAGCAAAGATGTCTCTTTGGGGACTAAGTTGTGCCTGACACAAGCTATGATATTTTCAATCGCCTCATATGCATGTAAGAGCTGGACAATGAATAAGGAAGACTGAAGAAGAGTTGATGTTTTTGAATTGTGGCACTGGTGAAGAATACTGAATGCACCATGGACTGCTAAAAGAACTAACAGATCTATCTTGGAGGAAGTGCACCCAAAATGCTCCAGGGAAGCGAGAATGGCCAGACTTCGTCTCATCTACTTTGGCCATGTTGTCAGAAGAGACCACTCTATGGAGAAGAATGTCATGCTTGGGAAGGTGGAGAGTTGATGAAAGATGAGGCCTTCAATGAGATGGATTGACACGGTGGCTGTGATGATGGGCTCAAGTATAGCAAGGATCACGGTGCTGGCATGAAATTGGGCAGTGTTTCGTTCTGCTGTACATAGGGTCACTGTGAGTCAGAAACGACTCAACAGCACCCAACAACAACAACAACACTCTTCCCTTTCTCTGTTAAAACAACAGCCTCCTGGTCAATGTTCAGGTTCCTCATGAGTACAATTAAGTGTTCCCATTCTTCTCAATGTTATTCATAATTTGTTATGATCCACATAATCAAATGCTTTTGCATAGTCAATAAAACACAAGTAAACATCTTTCTGGTATTTGCTTTCAGCCAAGATCCATGTGACATCATCAGTGATATTCCTCATTGCATGTTCTCTTCTGAATCCAGCTTGCATTTCTGGAAGTTCTCTGTCAACGTACTGCTACAACCGTTTTTTAATTATCTTCCTAAGATTTCACTTGCGTGCAATATTAATGATATTGTTTGATAATTTTCATATTCTGTGGAATCACCTTTCTTTGGAATTGGTACAAAATGGATATCTTTCAGTCATTTGGCCAGGCAGCTGTCTTCCAAATCTCTTAACATAATCAAGTGAGTGCCTCAAGCAGGGCAGTCATTTGTTGAAATATCTCAATCGGTATGCCATCAATTCATGGAGCCTTGTTCTTGGCCAATTCCTTCAGTGCAGTTTCAACTTCTTCCTTTAATACCATTGGTTCTTGAACATATGCCACCTCTTGAAATGGATGAAGATCAATCAGTTCTTTTTGGTACAGTGACTCTGCATATTCCTTCCATCTTCTTTTGATGTTTCCTGCATCATTCAATATTTTGCCCATAGAATCTCTCAATATTGTAACTTGAGGTTTAAATTGTTTCCTCAGTTCTTTCACCTTGAGAAATGCTGAGTGTGCTCTTCCCTTTTGGTTTTCTAACTCCAAGTTTTTGCACATTTCATTATAGTAATTGGCTTTCTATTCTGAAGCTGCTCTTTGAAATCTTCAGTTCAGCACTCTTATCTTGTCATTTCTTCCATTTGCTTTAGCTACTCTTCACTCTGGGACAAGTTTCAGAGTCTCTTCTGACATCCATTTTGGTCTTTTCTTTTTCTTAATGACCTCTTGCTTTTTTCATGGATGATGTTCTTGATGTCATCCCACAATTCTTCTGTTTTTTGGTCATTGGAGTTCAAGACATCAAATTTATTCTTTAGATGGTCTCTGAACTCAGTAAAAATATATTCAAAGTCATATTTTGGCTCTCATTGACTTGTTTTAACTGTGTCCAACTTCACATTGAACTTGCATATGAGCAGTTGATGGTCTGTTCCACAATCAGCTGCTAGTCTTGTTTTGGCTGAATACATTGAGCTTTTCCATCACCTCTTGCCACAGATGTAGTCAATCTCATTCATGTGTACTCCATATGGCAAAGTCCACAGGAATAGCCACTGTTTGTGTTGTTGTAAAAAAGGTATTTGCAATAAATAAGTTGTTGGTCTTACAAAATTCTATCATGTGATCTCCAGTGTTATTTTTGTCACAAGGACCATATTTTCCAACTACTGGTGATTCTTCTTTGTTTCCAGCTTTTGCATTCCAGTCACCAGTGACAATTAATACATCTTGATTGTGTGTTCGGTCAATTTCATACTGCAAATGTTGATAAAAGTATTCAATTACCTCATATTTGCCTTTGCTAATTGGTGAATAAATTTGAATAACAGTAGTAGTAATTGATTTTCATTGTAGGTATATGGATATTATCCTATCACTGAAAACATTGTACTTCACAATAGATCTTGAAACACCATTTGCAATGATGAATGCCATTCCTCTTCAAATTGTCATTTCCAGCATAGTAGATCATATGGTTGTCTGATTCAAAATGGCCAAAACCAGTCCATTCCAGATCACTAATGCCTAGGATATTGATCTTTATGCATTCCATTTCATTTTTGACAACTCCTAATTTTTCTAGATTCATACTTCATACATTCCATGTTCCAATTATTAATGGATATTTATAGCTGTGTCTCCTCAATTTGAGTCATGCCATGTCAGCAAGTGGAGGTCCTGAAAGTTTTACTTTCTCCATATCATTAAGGTTGGTTCTACTCTGATGAGGCAACTCTGCCCCAAACATATTTTGAGTGCCTTATACCTAAGGGCCTTATCTTACTGCACTGTACCAGATGATGTTTCTGGGCTATTCATAAAGTTGTCCAGTAATATATCAGCCAGTGGTTCTGCTATTCATAAGGTTTTCATTTACATTAGGTAGATACACTGCTTGGAGTGATCAATCACAGGAGAATAGAAGGGCAGCACTTGTACTGGGAGACAGTTCAAGGGGCAAAGGTGCATGGGAAGGAGGAACAGAGGGAAGAGTTAACCATGGGGTGAAGTAGGAAGAGAGCTATTAAATTTCAGTCAATGTCATGAGACAAAATGTGTATAAACTGCTGTGTGAAAAATGAATTTGCTCTGAAAACTTTCACCAAAATCACAATTGAAAAAAAAAAAAAAAAAAACCTAGAGATAAATAAAGGCAGAACTCTGGAAAATGTTCAATAATTCACAACTGCAGGACTAAAAAAATGGAAATGAAAAAAGAGAAAAACTGAACACAGAAAATAAAAAGGAAAATTTGAATCTTTCACACCAATAATTACATGAAATATGTTGTTGTTGTTGTTATGTGCTGTTGAGTCAAACCCGACTCATAGCGACTCCTCCTTGGGTTTCTGAGACAGTATCACTACAGAAGTAGAATTGCCCCATCTTCCTTCTGAGGAGTGGCTGGTGGATTTGAACCACCAGCCTTCTGGTTAGCAGTCAAGTGCTTTAGGCACTATGCTAACAGAGCTCCAATGCTGTTGTTGTTATGTGCCATCAAGTCGACCTGACTCATAGCAACCCCTCCTTGGGTTTTTGAGACGGTATCATTACAGAAGTAGATTGCTCAAGCTTCCTTCCAAGGAGTGGCTGGTGGGTTTGAACCACCAGTCTTCTGATTAGCAGTCAAGTGCCTTAGGCATTACGCTACCGGAGCTCCTTAAATATAGATGATCTAAATATACGAAAGTGAATTAAAAGCCATGACCTAAATATTTGTTGTTATGATTGTATGTCAAATTGTTTGGCCCATGATTCTAAGTGGTTTAGCAGTTTTGATGTAGTTATTCCCTAAGATGAGATCTGAGGTCATATAATCACCTCCATGATAAGATCTGCTATAAACAATCAGTTGAAAGGGAATTTCCTTCTGTGTGTGGCCTGCTTCCAGTATATATGGGAAAGCTTTGGTAGTCTCTGGCTTTTTGTTCTTTCTGGATCCTTAATCTGGCTTGTCCTCATATCTGCTTCCAGGACTTGAACTAGTGGTCTACTGAATTGTTTGCTGATCTTGCGATTGTTGTCTTCACATCCTGTGAGCCAATGATCTGGCATTTTATCTGTCTGTCTTGAATTCATCACCCTCTAAAGCCACCAGCCTGTTATTACTCCCTGTTGATCTTGCCTCTGTTGCTGTGTTAGTCAAAAGAAGTCTCCAGCTTGACACTTGACCTCTATGACTGCATGAGCCATTTTCTTGAGATAAATTTCTTTCTCTCGTCATATGTGTGTGTGTGTGAAGCTTATATATCTATACGCTTCATGTGTGAAGCATATAGATACATAACCTAGCTATATAAGCTTCACTCGTTTTGTTCTCTAGAGAATGAAGCCTAAGATGTTTGCAACTGAGAGTTGTTCTGGAGAAAAAAATCATAAGCATAAGTTTTCTAAATTGGTTCTCAAGTGTAATTATTTTTAAATGTAATGATGACTGCCTCTATTAGGAGAGAAGGCTCTGCTAATCCATGGCTTGAAGTGACTATGTTAATACACAAAATAACACCACCAATAGATCAAATATTGGTGAGAAGTGAGGCTCAGGGTGATGGGAATGTTTGTTACTTTTATGCAATTTTGTCAAAATGAGGAGTATAAGGAAGTTTGTTGGTTGCTCCACTTATGCTAGACAAAGTAGTGAAAGAACAAGATGAGCTCAAGACTTTGGAGTCACAGCTCAAATGCCACATAAAAGACCTCAATGTTTCCAATTGAGCTCAGAAAGGAAGTCTTATTTCTTATGTAAAAAGAGGTGATATTTCCTAAAACCAAACCCAAAGTTTTACCAGAGTCACTAAATTACAATGCCAATTGAATTGCTAACAGCAAATGGTATCTGAAGTTAAAGTGAGGGGAAGAAATGGAATTTTTCTTTAGGAAGAAATGGGATCCTGACGATTTTGGCAGATAATCAGGAATGGGGACATACAAACAGATAATCAGGAATCTGGGGACATTGAACCCCTAAATTCCATTGAATCATTCTGGCCAGCAGAACCAGCCCTCTCATCCTCATCTAATGAGACTAATACAGCTGTGTCTGCTGGCTCACTGTCTGAGATATCACCTGAGGAGGCACCTGAGGCATTGCCCAAAGCATGTACCTTAAGAGGCATTGCTGAGGCATAGGAGTTGAACATTTACCTGAGGTAGATATACTCCTTGAAGAACAATCATGGGAGAAAGAAGGGCTGTTTATGCGTAGGGAGACAGCTCAGGGGGCAGAGGTGCATGGAGGGATGGACACAGGGAAGAGGTGACTGTCAGAGGTGACTGTTTCATTGTGGTGAATTGTGGTCAATGCCACGAGACAAAGTGTATGTGAACTGCTGTATGGAAAGTGAATTTGCTCTGTAAATTTTCACCGAAATCATACACACACACACACACACACACACACACACACAAAGGCATTGTTGAATTCTCAGGAACCACCCCCATCACCCACTGCTGTTTCCAGACTTGTAACTAGACTTAAGTCCCAAAATGTGAAGTACAAAGCATGACCCAGGAAGAAGTACACACCACTCTAAAAGAATCCCTTGATTCTTCTAATACGTACAAATAGAAAGTTGGAAAATATGTGTTGTTGTTGTTGTTATATGCCGTTGAGTTGGCCCCGACTCCTAGCAACCCCTCCTTGGGTTTCCAAGGCAGTATCACTATGGAAGTAGGATTGCCCAACCTTCCTTCTGAGGAGTGGCTGGTGGGTTTGAACCGCCAGCCTTCTGGTTAGCAGTCAAGTGCTTTAGGCACTATGCTACCAGAGCTCCTGGAAAATATGTATAGGAATGGGTATTAAGGGTGTTAATAATGGTTCAAGGAATATAATGTTGGATCAGTCTGAGTTTATTGATTTGAGTCTACTAACTACAGATCCTTCATTCATTATTTCAGCTTGAGAGGTTAGGAAAGGACTTAGTAGTTTATTTGGTTGGTTTACTGAAGCATGGGTTATGTGGTGGCCTACACTAAATCTCCTACATTAAACCAAGTGAGTTCTAGTTCTTCCACTTGATTTAGTGTTGTTGTTGTTGTTTTCCAACACTAAATCAAGTGGAAGAACTAGAACTCACTTGGTTTAATGTAGAAGAAGGCCTCCAAAGGCTTAGGGAAACTAGCAGGATTAGAATGGTTTTATTAGATTAGACCCAAAGGACCATACACAGAGTCCCCAGAGGACACAACTTTTACCACTATAGTGAGAAACAAATTTGTAGAGGTAGCCCCAGCATCCTTGAAGACTTCTGTGATTTGACAGTGGGAAATGCCCTAATTGAATTAAGACATCTAACTACAATGGGGCTGATTAAACCCATGATCATAAAAGCCAAGTGGTGGCACTTAATTGACAAAGAGAATTTGGGTATGGTGACTGTGATGGCCAGGAGAGTCAAAGCAATAATCAGAGAAGCATAATTTGTATGGTCTTATGGCTACTTAGACCAATGTCCCCAGGAGTGAAATTGATGGAAAATCTACTAAATATTTGCTTTACTTGTACAAGCAGAAGAACTCTAGGTCAAATGAACAGCAGTCTAACTTGTATCACCAGAATACAGAGTCATGCCCCTCAATCAATCCCAGACTTGGGCCAGTTTACATGCCACAACCCTCTGAATGAAAGGGAGGCCAGATCCTCATGAGGAAGGACACACTACACTGCCAAAAATTTATACTGTTTTTGTTTCTCCCCGCCTTCCCCAAATGGATCCACAGCCTTTTGTGAGAGTAACTGTTCATAGGGGAAAAGGAAATAATCAGACCTTTCAGGGATTACTAGATAATGGTTCTAAATTGATACTAATTCCACTGTGGCCCATGAGTAAGAGTGAGGGGTTATGGAATTAAAGTCAGCTCCATCTCACAGTGGTTCCAATGGGTCTCTGAACCCATCCTGTAATTGTTTCTCCAGTTCCAGCATGCATAATTGGAATAGATACACTCAGCAACTGGTGGAACTTCCACATTGGATCCCTGACATGTGAAGTAAGGGCTATCATGGTAGGAAAAGCTAAGTAGAAGCCATTAGAACTGCTCTTACCCAGGAATATAGTAAACCAAAACCACTACAGTATTCCTGGAGGGACTGCAGAGATTAGTGACCTTATCACGCACTTGAAATATACAGATGATATACTGGTGATTCCCAGCACATTTCAATTTAACTCACCTATTCGGCCTGCCTGTGTGTGTGTGTGGTGGGGGAGAATCAGATGGATCTTGGATCTTGAAGAATGACAGTGCATTATCATTAACTTACCCAGGTGATGACTAAAATTATGGCTGCTATTCCAGATGTGGTTTCATTGCTTGATAAAAGTGATATATCTGGTATGCATCTAGTGATCTGGCCAATGTCTTTTTCTCAATTCTAATCTTCAAGGATCATCAGAACAAGTTTGCCTTTAGGTAGAAAGGCCAACAGTACACTTTCATTGTGTTACCTCAAGGGTATATCAACTGTCCAGCACTAAATCATAACTTAGTCTACAGGTAACCTAATCAGCATTCCCTTCCAAAAGATGTCACACTGGTGCATTGCATTAATGGCATTATGCTGATTGGATGTAGTAAAGAAGAAGTATCAATAACTCTAGACTTAATGGTAAGGCATTTGCGTTCTGGAAAGTTGGAAATTAACTCAACAAAAACTCACGTGCCTTACACCTCAGTGAAATTTATATGGGGTCATTTTGTGTGGAGCACATAAAGATATTCCTACTAAAATGAAGGATAAGTTATTGCCTCTGGCACCTTCCCACAACTAAAAAGGAGGTGCAATAGTTGTTAGTCTTCTTTGAATTGTGGAGGCAAAACCACCCTCATTTGAATGTGCTACTCTGGCCTATTTAACAAACCCCTCAAAAAGCTGCTTCTGTTGAGTGTGACCCAGAGCAAGAGAAAGCCCTGCAATGGGTTCAGGCTGTCATGCAGGCTGCTCTGCCACTTGGGCTGTATGATGTGGCTGATCCAATGATACTTGAAGTGTCAGTGGCAGACGGAAATGCTGTTTGGAGTCTCTGACAGACCCCTATTGCTGAAGCACAGAATAGTCCCTGCCATCCTCTGCAGATAACTACTCTCATCTTGAAAACAGCTTTTGGCTTGCTGCTCAGCCTTAGTAGAGACTGTGTGCCTAAGTATGCACCATCAACTCATTATGAGTCCTGAACTGCCCATGATGAACTCAGTGTTGTCTCTCCACAGGGTCATAAATGTGGATGTGCACAGCAGCACACCATCACTAAACTGAATAGTAATATAAGAAATCATCTCAAGCAGGACCTGAAGGCAAAATAAATTTCATGATGAAGTTGCCCAAATGCCTATGGTCTCCACTCTAGTCACATTACCTGCTTTCTCCAAGTCTGCACCTATGGCCTCATGGAGAGTTCCTTATGATCAGTTGATTGAAGAAGAAAAAATTTGTACCTGATTTACAGATTATTCTGTGTGATATGCAGGAGAAAATTGAAAATGGACAGCAGGAGCACTACAAAACCTTTCTGGGATCTCCATGAAAGACAATGGTGAAGGGAAATCTTCCAAGGGACAGAACTTCTAGCAGAGAATATGGTTTTTCATTTTACTTGGAAGAATAGATTTTCATATGTGTGATTGTATGCTGACTCATGGACCATGGCCAATAATTTGGCTGGATGGTCAGGGACTTGGAATGAAGATTATTGGAAAATTGGTGACAAAGTATTATATGGAAGAAGTATGTGGATAGACCTCTCTGAATGGACCAAAGAAGTGAAGATATTTCTTTTTCATGTGAATACTCACTAAAGGGTATTCTTAGGATAACTTTAATAATCAAGTGGATAGGATGAAAGGTTCTGTAGAAACCAGCTGTCCTCTTTCCTCAGCCACCCTTGTCATTGCCCAATGGGCTCATGAACAACTTTGCAGAGTTGAGATAATCTTCTCCAAGAGGCTGTACACACTCTGAACCAGAATCCAATATACAATACTATTTGTCCAATAACCAGGATCCACACATCCAGGATCAGGAGGAAGTTTGGGCAATCTACTTCTGAGGTGATACTGCCTCAGAAACTCAAGGAGGCATTGCTATGAGTTGGATTCAACTCAGAGTGTCACCACTCACTATTATTCTAATGACTCACTCAAACAAGGTCTACTTCCTCTCCCTGTGATAATAGTGCTCAGCTGGTTTGAAGGTCTAAGTCCCAAAGGGAGGAATACTCCCATCTGCAGACACAATATTGATTCCGTTGAACTTGAAGTTAAAAGTGACACATGGTCATTTTGAGCTCTTCATGTCCCTGAATCAACAGGCAAAGAAGGGAGTTACTGTATAGTCTGGTGTGATTGATTCTGATTACCAAGGGGAAATCAGATTGATATTATATAATGGTGGTAAAGAAGAGCATGTCTGAATTACAGGAGATCCCTTAGGATATTTCTTAGTACTGTCATGCCCTGTGGTTAAAGTCAAGGGAAAACTACAGTAATCCAATTCTTATATATTATACTAATGGCCCAGACACTTTAGGAATTAAATTTTGGGTCACTCCTCTAGGAAAAGTACCACAGTCAGCTGAGTTGCTTGCTGAGAGCAAAGGGTATACAGAATGGGGTGAAGTAAGGTAGTTCTAAATCCTTCTTTGACCATGTGATCAGTGGTAGAAACAAAGACTGTGATTATTGAGTATTTTTTCCTGGTTTATGTGCATAAAAAAGTTTTGTTTTCTTCAGTTAAGAAATGTAAGATGTAAAGGGGGCTAATGTGTTTCTAGTTGAATGCATGTTCATTGTATCACGCTATACATAATCATAATAGTGAATTAATCATTGTTTTTATTTAGAGATTATGCATGGCTTAAGGACAGAGCAAGGAAGCAGTGGTAGGGATCCAGGTAAGGCCAGGGACTCAGGCTGTGCCCCATCCCCCAAGCAGCAGGAAAGCCAGGGAAAGCATAGAAAAAGCCAGGGAGCACCAGGAAAGAGCAAGAAAGCAGTGCCAGGGATCCAGGTAAGGCAAGGGACCCAGGTCCCATCCCCAAGTGACAGGAAAGAGGCAGGGATCCATGTAAAGGGAGGGTGGGCTTTGAACAACTAAGGGAGACAAACTGGCTTGTCAGTTTGTCCTACTATGGTGGCATGTTGCTGTGAGGCTTGAGGCTGTGACATTGGTGTCTCAAACCAAGCAGGGTTGCATATGGTAGGCAGGTTTCAACACAGCTTACAGCCTGAGACAGACTAGGAAGAAGGAGGAGGCCATTCACTTCTCAAAGAATTGGCCAGAGAAACACTGCATGATATATTACTGTGCAACTTTATGAATAGCCCAGAAACATTGTTTGATACAGTGAAGGAGGATAAGCCACTTAGGTCAAAAGGCTCTCAAAACAGGACTGGGAAAGAGCTGAATCATCAGAGTAGAACCAGCCTTACTGATATGGAGAAATTAAAGCTTTTGAGACCTCTATTTGCTGATGTGGCATGACTCAGATTGAGGAGAAACAGCTGCAGATATCCATTAATAATCAGAACATGGAATCTACAAAGCATGAGTCTAGGAAAATTGGAAGTTGTCAAAAATGAAATGGAATGCATAAAGTTTGATATCCTAGGCATTAGTGAGCTGAAATGGACTGGTTTTGGCAATTTTGAATCAGACCACCATGTGGTCTACTATACTGGGAATGACAATTTGAAGAGGAATGGTGTGGTGCTCATCATCACAAAGGATGTTTCAAGATCTGTCCTGAAGTACAGTGCTGTCAGTGATAGGATAATATCCATACAACTACAAAGACGACCAGTTGATATGACTATTATTCAAATTTATATACCAACTACCAAAGCCAAAGATGAGGAAATTGAAGATTTTTATCAGCTTCTGCAGTCTGAAATTCACTGAACAGGCAATCAGGATATATTAATTATCACTGGTAACTGGACTTCAAAAGTTGAAAACAAAGAAAAATCACAGGTAGTTGGAAAATTTGGCCCTGGTGACAGAAATGATGCTGGAAATCACATGATAGAACTTTTCAAGACCAATGACTTATCCATTGCAAATAACTGTTTTCAACAACACAAATAGTAGCTGTACACGTGGATTTCACCAGATGGAATACACAGGAATCAGATTGACTACATCTGTGGCAAGAGGTAATGGAGAAGCTCAATATATTCAGCCACAACAAGGCCAGGAGCTGATTGTGGAAGAGACCATCAACTGTGCATATGCAAGTTCAGCTTGAACTTAAAAACAGTTAAAACAAGTCCATGAGAGTCAAAATATGATCTTGAATATATCCCTCCTGATTTAGAGACCATCTAAAGAATAGATTTGATGTATTGAACACCAATGACCAAAAACCAGAAGAATTGTGGGATGACATCCAGTACATCATACATGAAGAAAGCAAGAGGTCACTAAAAAGATGAGAAAAGAAGAAAAGACCAAAATGGATGTCAGAAGAGACTCTGAAACTTGCTCTTGAGTGGAGAGTAGCTAAAGCAAATGGAAGAAATAACAAGATAAAAGAGCTGACCAAAATATTTCAAAGAGCAGATTGAGAAGACAAAGTCATTACTATAATGGAATATGCAAAGACCTGGAGTTAGGTCTTTGTATATTCCATTATATGGAATATAATATAATATTAAGGGAAGACCATGCACAGCATTTATCAAGCTGAAAGAACTGAGGGAAAAATTGAAGCCTCAAGTTGCAATATTGAAAGATTCTATGGGCAAAATATCGAATGATGCAGGAAATATCAAAAGAAGATGGAAGGAATACACACAGTCAATGTACCAAAAGAATTGGTACATGTTCATCCATTTCAAGAGGAGCCATATGATCAAGAACCAATGGTATTGAAGGAACAAGTCAAAGCTGCAATGAAGAAATTAGCAAAGAACAAGGCTCCAGGAATTGACAGAATAGCCATTGAAATGTTTCAACAAATGGATGTCCCACTGGAGGCACTCACTCGGTTATGCCAAGAGATTTGGAAAACAGCTATCTTGCCAACTGACTGGAAGAGATCCATATTTGTACCCATTCCAAAGACAGGTGATCCCACAGAATGTCAAAATTATCAAGCAATATCATTAATATTGCATGCAAGTAAGATCTTACTGAAGATAATTCAAAAATGGTTGCAGCAATATATTGACAGAACTTCCAGTGGTGCAAACTGGATTCAGAAGAGGATGTGGAACAAAGGATACCATTGCTGATGTGAGATGGATCTTGGCTCCAGGTAAAGAATACCAGAAAGATGTTTACTTGTGTTTTATTGACTATGCAAATACATTTGATTGTGTAGATCATAACAAATTGTGGATGACTTTAAGAAGAATGGGAATTCCAGGACACTTGATTGTGTTCATGAGGATCCTGTACATTGATCAGGAGGCTGTTGTTTGAAAAGAACAAGGGGACACTGCTTGGTTTAAAATCAAGAAGGGAACGTGTCAGGGTTGTATCATTTCCAAATACTTATTCAGTCTGTATGCTGATCAAATAATCTGAGAAGCTGGCCTATGTGAAGAAGAAAGTGGCATCAAGATTGGAGGAAGAATCATTAACAACCTGCAATATGGTGATGACAAAACTTTGCTTGCTAAAGTGAGCATGACTTGAGGCACTTACTGATGAAGATTGAAGAATACAGTCTGCAGTATGGATTAAATCTCAACATAAAGAAAACAAATGTCTTCACAACTGGACCTATAAGGAGCATCACGATAAATGGAGAAAAGATTGAATTTGTCAAAGACTTCACATTGCTTGGTTCTACAGTCGACACCAATGGAAGCAGCAGTCAGGACTTTAGATGACTGCAAGAGATCACTTTCAAGTGCTGAGGAGCTAGGAACTCTCCTTGAGGACTAAGGTGCCCCCGACACAAACCATGATATTTTTAATCACCTCATATGCATGTGAGAGTGGGACAATGAACAAGGAAGACTGAAGAAGAATTGATGATTTTGAGTTGTGGAGCTGGTGAAGAATGCTGAAACTATGGACTGCTAAAAAAACTAACAAATCTGTCCTGGAGGAAGTGCAGCCGAAATGCTCCTTAGAAGTGAGAAAGGCGAGACTTCATCTCACCTACTTTGATCATGTTGTCAGAAGGGACCACTCCCTGTAGAAGGATGTCATGCTTGATAAGGTGGAGGATCGATGAAAGAGAGGAAGGCCCTCAGGGAGATGGATTGTCACAGTGGCTGTGACTATGGGCTCAAGTATAGAAAGGATCATTTACCTGGTGCAGGACTAGGAGGTGTTTCATTCTGCTGTGCATGAGGTCACTATGAGTTGGACATGACTCGGCGGCATCTATCAACAACAACAAAAAGGAGATATGTACAGGTGCCAAGTTGACAAAGAGTAGACTGTGGCAGTTAAGATTGTGTATCAACTTGGCTGGACCATTGTTCTAAGTGGTTCAGCAGTTATGATGTAGTTAACGCACAGGATGAGATCTGATACAATGTAATCACCTCCAGATAAGATCTGCTATGAACAGTCAAATCAATTGAAAGGGAATTTCCTTTGAGATGGGCCTGCTTCCAGTATATGTGTCAAAAATTTGGGAAAGGTCTCTCTGGCTTTATGCTTCTGGATCCTGCTTCTGACTCATCATCATCTCAGTTCAAGGACATGAACTGCTGGTTTTCTGGGTTGCCTGCTGATTTTTGCATTGTCAGCTTCACAGACTGTGAGCCAACAATCAGCCATTTTTCCTGTCAAACTTGGGTTCTTCATCTCTGAAGCCAGCAGCTTTCTATACCACCTGCCCATCTTGAGTATATCAGCTCCTGCAGCTGCACAAGTCAGGAGAATCCTCCTGCTTGACACTTGACCCTGGGACTTGGGACTTTCCAACTTTACTATTACATGAGCAATTTCATTGAGATAAACTAATCTCTCTTTCTCTCTCTCTCTTTATATATATATATATATATATATATATA
>NW_006921702.1:7244816-7260488 GCF_000298275.1 Orycteropus afer afer | reverse complement strand
AACAACAAAAACAAAAAGTACAAGACCAAAAGCAACATAATATAATGATAAAGTTGGTACAGTAAGAAGATGTAGCAATCCAAAATGTATATATGTATATCAAACAAAAGATCTGTCAAATATGTTAAATAAAAAATAATATGGCTAAAAGGAGAAATATACAAATCAACCACTATAATTAAGACTTCAACATCCCTCTCTGAAAAACTGATAGAATATCTAGACATAAAACCAATAAGAGTATAGAATGACTGAACAATTTAATCAGCCAATAGGACCTAAATATTTTAGATTTAGAGCAAAATCACATTCTTACTGAGTGCACACAGAACATATAACAAGATAAATCACTTCCTGGGCCATAAAACAAACCCCCAAAATTTGAAAGAATTGAAATCATAGAGTGTTTTGGCCATTCACAATGGAACCATTGGATAAATGGATAAAAAAAACCTCAAAACTCATGGCTGTCGAGTCAGTTCCAATTCATAATGATCCCTCCTTGCGTTTCCTAGATGGTATCTCTATGGAAGTAGATTGCACCATCTTCCTTTCAAGAAGTGGCTAGTGGGTTTGAACCTTCAGCCTTCTGGTTATCAGTCAAATGCCTTAAGCACTACATCATGAGAGCTCCTGAATAAAAGAGAAACAATGGAAATCTTCCATACACTTGGAATTAAATATCACAGTTACACATAATCCATAGGTCAATGGAGAAGTCTCCAGTGAAATAAATAGATAAATACATTAAAATGAGTGAAAAATTAAAATGCAACTTATCAAAATTTGTGTAACAGAGACAAATTACTGCTAAGATGTAAATGCACACCACTAAATGAATATATCAAAAAAGGGAAAAATTATTAAATAATCTAAGATCCCAATTTAATAACTTAAAAAACAATAACAAATATATACTAAAGAAAACAGAAGGACAAAAATCATGAAGATCAGAAATGAATCAAATTGAAATCAGAGAAGCAATAAAGAATAACAATGAAACAAAGAACTGGTTCTATGAAAAGTTCAATAAAATTGATAATATAGCAAGACTGATAAATAACCAAAAAAGAGAGATAAGCATAAGTTACCAATATTCAAAATGAAAGAAAGGATATCATTACATATCCAAAAACATTAAAGTATATTGAGGGAATACTCCGAGTAAGTCTCTACACATGATTTTGACAACTTATGGAAAATTAGCCACTTCCTTGAGAAATACAAACAACACTACTCAATCAATTAAAAAAAAAAAAAAAGATAATTTGAATGGCCTTATAGCTGTGATATAAATTGAATCTTTAATGTAAAAATTCCCCAAAGAAAGAAATCTTCAGGAAGCCCACATGCTTTAATGGAGCATCCTAATGGAGAAAATTTAAAACCAATTTTAAACAATATCTTCTGGAAAAATGAAGAGGAGGGAAAAATTCCCAATTTATTTTATGAAGAAGTTAGCTTTACCCTGTTAGCAAAAAAAAAGACAAAGATGGTACAGAAAAAGAAAAGAAAGAAAACTACAATCCAGATTCCACATGAATATAGATATAAGCATCCTTAATAAAATATTAGCAAATTTAATTCACCACCACATGAAAAGAATTAGATGTCAGGCTGGTTTGATAATTAAAAATTAAATAACTTGTTAACAGGCTAAAGAAGAAAATAACATGATCATGTCAATTCATGTATGTGGTAGTAAAAGTTATGTGTCAACATGGCTGGGCTTGGTTTTGAGTGGCTGAGCAGCTGGATGTAGATATTCCCCAAGATGAGACTGGTAATGAACTTCATGATGAAATCTACTAGAGAAGCTGAGTAGCTGTCTTAGGGATGTAGTCTGGTTTCAGTATATAATAAGATGCTTTGAGAAAGATCTCTGAGTTTTTGACACTTCTGGATCCTGCATTTGGCTTGAGTCTTCATCTCAGTGGCTTGCCATGTTGTCTGTTGATCTTGAGACTGTTTCTGGACTTGAACTAGTGACCTGCCATGTTGCTTGATAATTGTTGGATTGTACCATTTTACTTGTTGACCTTGAGTTTGTCAGCATCAGCAGGCAGTTGCTGTCTGAATTAAGAGAAGACTTCAGCTTCAGAGGGCCAGGAGCAAGAGGCAGAGCTAAAGCCCAAGGTAAAGTGGCTTTCACTCAGTCCCTGGAGCTGGCACTTTGAATTTGGATTTATAATCTCCTATACTAAGAGAATAAATACCTGTTTGTTCAAGCCAACTGGTAGTATGTGTGTTATAGCAGCACTAGAGAAAAAAGGCAGAATTTGGTACCAAGAGAGTGGGATGCTGCTCTAACAGAAACCTAAAATGTGGAAAAAGAAGTAGAGTGCATCCTTGGACCTGAGATCCCTGCACTGAGACCAACAGAGATATGGTAGCAGCAGAGCCAAGACAGAGCGACAGCTTTACCAGCCCACAGAGCTTAAAAAGCTGAGTTCCTTTTGGTCAGGGAGAGTCCTAGTAGAGTGAGTTGCCTTAGAGCATTAATTGGCAGAAGCTGAGAGACCAAGGAAATAAGGAAGCAGAGTAGTTTCAGCCTCATAGGGTAGGACTATGGCCTCTGGGGGTGGCACCACTATCATCTCCTAGGTTTCAAATAGTCAGATCTTCACCAACTTGGCTCTGGAGTGTGGGGTGGTCATACATGAGGGCCAGCAGGAAAAGGCCATAGCCACTGTCCAAAAGTGTGGGAATAGGGCTGCCATGCCTACATTGCTTAGGGACAAAGCCTGCCAGACCAAGAGAGTGAGGTTGCCACACAGGTGGACTAGGAGACACAGGCCACCCAATGAAGGAGATTTGTATAGGTGCCAAGTTGACAAAGAGTAGAATTATGGTAATTAAGGTATGTGTCAACTTGTCTGGGCTGCTTTTAGTAGCTGGGTAGCTGGATGTAGTTATTCACCATGATGAGACTGGTAATCAACTTCATGATGGAATCTATTAGAGAAGCTAAGTAGCTGTCTTAGGGATGTGGTCTGCTTTCAGTATGTAAGAAGACACTTTGAAAAATGTCTGTAAGCTTTTTGATATATCTGGAGCCTGTGTGTGGCCAACTCTTCCTATCAGTGGCCTGCTGTGTATCTGCCAATCTTGAAACTGTTTCTGGACTTGAACTAGTGGTCTCCTGTGTTGCCTGATAATTTTTGGATTATGCCATTTTATTTGCCAACCTTGGGTTTGTCAGCTTCAGCAGACAGCAGCTGTCTGAGTTAGGAGAAACCTCCAGCTTCAGTGGGACAGGATCAAGAGGTAAAACAGAAGCTCAAGCTCAAGGGGCTTTCACCCAGTCCCTAGAGCTGGCACTTTGAACTCAGACTTCTATTCTCCTAAACTGTAAGAGAATAAATCCCTGTTTGTTCAAGCCATTCACTTGTAGTATGTCTGTTATAATGGCACTAGAGAACCAAAACAATGTGGAAAAAGCATTTGACCCACACCTGTGAATCATGATTGGAAATCTCTAATCTAACAAACACACAATTTACCAGCACCTAAGGGTGAATACTCTTCCTTTCCCTAACAACTCAATGGCTAGAAAATCCTTGCCCCTGTACACCCAGATCCCTGGCCACCACCATAGCAGCTCAACCACCCCCAACAACTCACTTCTATCAGATGAGTCATTGACAGAACTGAATGCAAGTGGCACACATTTACAGATAGCCTCCTTTCTCAGAAGCACCGGTTTATGCCAAGCACTGCCTGCCTCTGTGGGCAAATGCAGTGGTGGATCAGTGGATTGCACCAGTTATGCCTGCTCCCAGGCCTGCTGGCTGAGCCTAACTACAAAAGGCAAAACTCTTTTGCTTTTTCCCCTTTTCTCCTTATCGTCTCACTTCTTTTGTTATTTACAATTTTCATTCTTTTTTATCTGCTCATATCTTCCTCTTTCTCTACTTCTTTTCTCTTTACAAGTGTGTTTTCTCATTCACCATGTTTTTGATTGATTCTAATTTTTATATCTTCTTCTTTTTTTTTTTCTCCCCCACTGTCCTATCCTATAGGAGGAGGACATTGATTCTCCAATAGTCATTTATACCCATTGCACCAACCATTTCCCCCATTAGGAGAACACCAACAACTCCTGTACCATTGGATCAATGACAAATGGTGGACAACAGCTGTCCATCCCACACACAGCTCCTATACACTCCTCTACAGAGATCTATGCTCACATTTCCACTAGTTATTCCACCAACTCTCAGCTAAGTGGGGAATTTTCTAGTGCTGCCAAGCTAAGAACCAAAAAAAGTGCACTTGCCAGATAGAGCAAGATATATCAAAACAAAACAAAAGCAAAAAAAAAAAATGAAATAAACCAACACATAATAAAAAAATAAAGACAACAATTTCAAAATGTCTCAGAGGCAACTAACTAACTCACCATCACAGAGTCAGATCCAACTCATAGTGACCTGTCCTTGGGTTTTCGAGGCAGTATCACTATGGAAGTAGATCGCTCAATCTTCCTTCTGAGGAGTGGCTGGTGAATTTGAACCATCAGCCTTCTGTTTAACAGTCAAATGCCTTAGGCGCTATGCTACTCAGAAGCAACAGACATCTTTCAATCAAACAAACAGAAGAAAGCAGAAGCAAATGACAAGAATAAGGAACTAGGAAATATTCTTGAGGAGGTAATAGAACTGATATGTGACAAAGAATTCAAAAGATATAGATAGATGATAGTTGATAGGTAGAGAGACAGATAGATAGATAGATGTATATTTATATATGGACATATAGGTACATGTATATATTTCTTTCAGAGAGCTCAAGGAAACCATACATAGAAATAAAAGCAAGCAATATTGTTGTTGTTGTTAGGTGCTATTGAGTCAGCTCCTCCTTATAACAATACTATGTACAATAGAATGAAACACTGCTCAATCATGTGCCAGCTTCACAATCCTAGCTATAACTGAACCCATTGCTACAGCCACTATGTTGATTCATCTCATTGAGGGCCTTCTCCTTCTTCATTGACCTTCCACTTTACCAACCATTATAATATCCTTCTCCAGGGAATGATCCCTTCTGACAACATGACCAAGGTAGGTGAGACTAAGTCTGGCCATTTTTGCCTACAAGGAGCATTATGACTGCACTTCTTCAAGGACAGACTTGTTAGTTCTTCTGGAAGTGCATGATACTTTCAGTATTCTTTGCCAACACCACAACACAAAACCATAAACTCTTCTTTGGTCTTCCTTCTTCATTGTCCAGCTCTCACATGCATATGAAGTGATTGAAAACACCATGGCTTGGGTTCGGTGCACCTTAGTCTTCAAAGAGATATCTTTCCTCTTCAGCATTTTAAACAGGTCCTTTGCAACAGATTTGCTCACTACTGTACATCGTCTAATGTCTTGACTGCTGTTTCCATTTACATTGATTGTGGAATCAAGGAATATGAAATGTTTAACAACTTCAATCTTTTTTCTCCATTCATCGTAATGCTGCTTATTGATCCAGTTGTGAGGACTTTTGTTTCCTTTATGTTAAGAGGTAACATATTCTACTTCTAGTTATCCTCACTTTCAGCAAGCAAGGTTGTGTCTTCAGGTTGTAAATGAGTCTTCCTCTAATCCTGATGTTATGTTCTTCTTCATATAGTCCAGCTACTTGGAGTATTTGTTCAGCATACAGATTGAATAAGTATGGTGAAAGGATACAACACTGACACACTCTCTTCCTAATTTTAAACCATGCAGTACCCCCTTGTTCTGTTTGAATGGCAGCCTCCTGGTCTATATATAGGTTCCTCATGAACACAATTAAGTGTTCTGGAATTTCCATTCTTTTCAATCTGCTATAATTTACACAAGAAAGTGCTTCTGCATAGTTAATAAAACACAAGAAATCATCTTTCTGGTATTCTTTGCTTTGAGCCAAGTTCATCCAACATCAGCAATGATATTCTTCATCCCATGACCTCTTCTGAGCCCAACTCACATTTCTGGAAGTTCTCTGTCATATACTGCTGCAATCATTTTTGAATTATCTTCAGTAAGATTTTACTTGAAAGTGATATAAAAGACATAGTTTGATAATATCCACATTCTGTGGGATCACCTTTCTTTAGAATGGGTACAAATATAGATCTCTTCTATTCAGCTGGCCAAGTAGCTGTCTTCCAAATTTCTTGACATAGATGAGTGCCTGCAGTGTGGCATCCATTTCTTTATTCATCTCTGTGGGTATTCCATCAATCCCTGGATCCTTATTCTTTGGCAATTCCTTCAATGTAGCTTTGACTTCTCCCTTCAATACTATTGGTTCTTGATCATATGCTCCTACAGAAGTATATGAACATCAACCAATTTTTTTTGTAAAGTGACTTTTGTATTCCATCCATATTCTTTTGATTTTTACCACGTCATTCAATATTTTCCCCATAGAAACTTTCAATATTGCAAGGTGAAGCTTGAATTTTTCTTCAGTTCTTTCAGCTTGAGAAATGTGGGCCATGTTCTTCCCTTTTAGTTTTCTAACTCCAGAGCTTTGTACATTTCATTTTAATAATTGACTTTGTCTTCTCAAGCTGGTCTTTGAAATTTTTTGTTAAGCTCTTTTGTTTTGTCATTTCTTCCATTTGCTTTAGCTACGATCCATTCAAGGGCAAGTTTCAGAGTCTCTTCTGACATCCATTTTGGTCTTTTCTTCCTTTCCGTCTTTTAATGACCTTTTGCTTTCTTCATGGATGATATAATTGATGTCATCCCACAAGTCCTCTGGTTTTTGGTCATTGGTGTTCAATACATCAAATTTATTATTTATATGGTCTCTAAATTCAAGAAGGATATAATCAAAGCCAAATTTTGGCTTTTGTGGACTTGTTTTAATTATCTTCAGCCAGCTTCAACTTGCATATGAGCAGTTGATGGTCTGTTCCACAGTCAGCTCCTGGCCTTGTTTTGGCTGAAGATATTGATATTCTCCATAGCCTGTTTCCACAGATATAGTCGATCTGATTCCTGTGTAGTCTATCTGGCAAAGTCCACATGTATAGCTTCCATTTATGTTGTTGAACAAAAGAATTTGCAATGCATAATTTGCTGGTCTTGCAAAATTCTACCATGAAATCTCCAGTATTATTTCTATTAGCAAGTCCATATTTTCCAACTACCGGTGATTCTTCTTTGTTTCAAATTTTTGCATCCCAATGACCAGTGATAATCAAGACATCTTGATTGCATATTTGGTCAATTTCAGACTCCAGAAGTTGATAAATATCTTCGATTCCCTCCTCTTTGGCTTTGGTGGTTGGTACATAAATTTGAATAATAGTAGTATTAATTGGTTTTCCTTGTAGGCATATGGATATTATCCTATCATTGAAAGCATTGTACTTCAGGACAGATCTTGAAACATCCTTGGGATGATGAATACCATGCCATTCCTCTTCAAATTGTCAATCCCAGTATAGGAGACCACATCGTGGTCTGATTCAAAATAGCCAAAACCATCCATTCCAGCTCACTAATGCCCATCTTTATGTGTTCCAGTTCATTTTTTAAACTTCCAATTTTCCTACATTCATACTTCATACATTCCATGTTCTAATTATTACTGAGTGCTTGTAGCTGTTTCTTCTCATTTTGAGTCATGCCACATCAGCAAATAGAGATCATGAAAGTTTTACTCCATCCACATCATTGTCAGCTCTCCTCTGAGGAGGCCACTCATCCACAATCATATTTTGAGTGCCTTCTGACCTGAAAGGCTCATCTTCCAGCACTATATCGGACAATGTTTCAGGGCTATTCATAAAATTTTCCAGTAATACATCAGACAGTGTTTCACTGCCATTCATAAGGTTTTCACTGGCCCATTTCTTGAGAAATGGATGACCCCTTCCTTCTTCCAGGTCTGTCTTAGTCTGGAAGCTCCACTGAAACCTGTCCATTATGGATGACCCTGCTAGTATTTGAAATACCAGTGTAATAGACTCTAGCCTCACAGCCACGTGCAAGCCACCACAGTACAACAAACTGACAGACAAGTGGTGGAAAGAAAGGAATAGACAGACAATATCTTTGAAGAAATCAGGAAAAAAGTCATACAAGAGCAAAGTGACAAAATAGACAATTAGAAATCATGCAAAAACAGCAATTAGAGATTCATAAGATTAACACTAAGATTACATAGATATATAACACATTAGAAGAGTAAAAGAGTAGACTCAAACTATCTAAATTATGCATTTCTGAGCTAGAAGACAACTTCCTTGGCACTAGCTTATATGAGAAAAAATCAGAAAAAAGAATGAAGAAAACCTAAGACTTGTATGGGATAATAAAAGAAATAACATATGTCTGATAGGAATTTAGGAATTTCAGAAGAAAAGGAGGCAAAAAAAAAAAAAAAAAAAACCACAGAGAAAATTGTTGAAGACATCCTAGCTGAAACTTTCCCAATATCATGAAAGAGGAAAAGATGTCTTTCCAAGAGCTCAACAAACCCCTTATAAGATTGACCTCAAGAGAAAGGCACTATGACATATCATAATGAAACTTTCCAAAACTAAAGACAGAGAAAGAATCTTGAGAGCAGCTTGGGTAGGAAACACACACACACACACATACACACACATACACACATATTATGTACAGTGGGCAGCAAATAAGACTGAGCACTGATTTCTCAGCAGGAAAATGGACAAGATCCATACCGTACACCACATATAAATGAACTCAAGATGGATCAAAGACTTACATGTAAAACATAAAATTGTAAAGTTTTAAAAAGAAAAAATAGGAGCTAACTTAGAGTCCCTAATTTATGGCATAAAGAGACTGTCAAACATAAACAAAAAATGCAGAAACAGCAAAAGATAAACTGGGACTTTCTAAAAATTAAGTCCTTATGCACATGAAAAGACTTCTCCAAAAGAGAACATAAAAACTGGAAGAAAATATTTGACAATGGCATATCTTACAAGGGACTAATCTCTAAAAGGTATAAGAAAAGGTATAATAATAATAATAATAACCCAATTTAAAAATGGGCAGTGGAAATGAACAGATACCAAATATATTCAAGCAGCCAAGAAACACATGAAGAAATGCTTATGATCATTAACTGTTAGAGAGATGAAAATCAAAACAACAGTGGCATATTATCTCATCCCAGCAATAGTAGCAAAGTTCAACAAGACAGAAAACACCAAATGATGACAAGGGTGTGGAGAGATTGGAACTCTCATACATGGCGGGTGGTTCTGTAAAATGGTACAACCACTATGGAAAATGGTATGGTGCTTTCTTAAAATGTTGGAAATAGAAATGTCATTTGATCCTGCAATCCCACTACTAGGTATATATCCTAAAGAGGTGATGGTTGGGACATAAACACATGCACACTCATGTTCATTGCAGCACTATTTACAATAGATGGAAACAACCTAAGTGTCCATCAACAGATAAATGGTCAATCAAACTGTGATACATACATAGCATGGAATAGTATGCAACATTAAATAACAATGAAGAATCCATGAAACACATAATGAGATAAACTTGGAGAATGTATGCTGAATGAAATAAGTTAGTCACAGAAGGACAAATATTGTGAGTCCACTATTATAAAAAATCAAGGAAAAGTTTATACACCAGAAGGAAACTTTTTTGTTGATTATCAGGGATGGGAGGGGAGGAGAGCATAAAGTGCTAGTCAGTTAAGGGACACATGTTGATGATTGTCAAGAGAAAGGCAACATACCAAAAGTGGATGACCAACACAATATCATTAAGGAAAAGGAACACAGAGAGATGAATAATAGGTACATAAAGAAAGACACAAGGAAAAGGTAACCTCTGGGAGGAAGTGGAAGAGAGATATTAAATTGTGGGGATTTCAATTAATGTCAGGAAATAAAATGTTTATGGATTAGTGAATGGAAAATGAATTTGTTTTGTCAACTTTCACCCAAGCTACAAAAAAAGCTTTTTAGAAAATGGAAAATTATTTGTAAAATGTAAAACACAAAGTATCACAAAAAAAGATTAATATTTCTTAACTTGAATGTAAGATATCTAAGTCATTCTAGTACATTTTATTTTAGCCTCTCTTAGATAACAGCTAATAAGAGAGAAACCAAAGTTGTCTGTGTTCTTAACCCACCTTTGTGATGTTAATGGTATGCATCAACTTTGCTAGGCTATGATTCTCAACACTTTGGCAGGCACTATGTAATCACTCCCTATTTTATGATCTGATGTGAGCAGCTGATCAGTTGGAATAGGAGTTTCATTGAAGTTGTGGCCTGCATCCAGTACATAAACTGATGTTCTGGCACAGCTCACTCTCTCCCAACCCTGTAACCTTCTTGCTGTCTTATTCTGGTCCTTGGAATATAAGCCAGCGATGGCCCAAAATCTGTTACCTGACCTGTAAATTTTGGCATGGTCATCCCATGCAATCATCTAACCCAGCAGAGGTCATTATTCTGTTGCCTAACTCACAGATTTAGGAGTTGCCAGCCCCTATGATTGTGTGAGCCATTTCCTCGCAATTGCATGAGCCATGTCTTGCTTTTGCTCTTCTAGAGAACTGAGTCTAAGACAACCTTATAACCAGTATCAGGTCTCTCTAAAATGACAACACCATACCTTATCACTATATTTATTTATTGTTTTGTTAATTAACAAGTATCTTTTTCACAAGAATAGTAATAGTTTTAAAATTCTAAGAAAATTATCAACATTCCCATAGAAAGATAAATAATCATTATGAGAGGAACTATTACAAATTAAGAAAGAGAAACAATAAAGAAACTTATGGAAAATTTCCAGGAACATTCATAATGAAAGCATAGAAATTTAAGCAACAATGGAATTGAATTTTACACTCATTAAATTAACATAAATCTAAATATATATTGCGACTTAATCCAAAGTGAGACAAACAGAATAACACTAATTTCCTCCAAATAACATTGCAATTGGTACAAATTTGAAAAACATAATAGGAATCCATTCCTACTGCTATAAGAAAGTTATTAATCTTTCACCCATTAATTCAACTCCCTGGTATTTATTCCTAAAATGATTCAACAGATTCTCTCTAGAACTTATGTTATGTTAGCAACAGGAGCAGTAATTGAAACCGAGCTCTCATAGGAAAATAATTTCTCTTCAGCCTCCCAAGTGAAGCTGCTCATTTACCTGCACAGCTTAGGGGTAGGCAAAGGAATTAACATCATTCACTCTGTGGTATTTCTTCATCTCCCACAAACTCCAATCGTACATGCAGCTAATGGCAAGAAAGCAGTGTCTGAAACCCAAGAGTGCTCAGTAATTTCTTGAGTCATTTAAGGGAGACTTCACCATAGAGAAATTATCTTGATTATGAAATAGTAATATTCAAGAATGTTATCAGTGATATAGCTGCTCAAACTACTGAGTTTACTAACTAAAGAAAAGTTAGCTGAGTAAAAGGTATTTTGAAATGTCACCATTGTTTTCATGCAGCTACCATGATGTAGAGCTCATTTCAGATAAAGAATTAAGTCCCGTTAAACAAAGAAAATGAAAAATAACAATGTGGATGATATTTTAACTTCTTCAAATATTTTGGTGAATGATAGTTAAGTCAATTGACAGTCCTGGATGCAATTTGAGCCAAATTTTTTAAGACATTTCCTAAGCAAGATAGTCACTGAAAACTATTTGCCTGTTCAAAGGAAGAAATATATATATTCAGTGGCCAAATCTGTGAGAAACATAAAGGAAACATCTGTAACTGAAGATGTTCTTTTTATTTCTTCTAATGTTCTGCAGAGACTTTGCCTTGGGAAATGGAACAGGAGTGTTCCATGGACAACTGCCTCTGCCTCCCATACTTCACTACATTCATCACTACTGTATCTCTTATCCTAGAAGTGCACTGTGCTCACCATGACCAACCTGCTGACTGGACCCTTTGGAACATTCTAAACACTCCATACTTAAATTTTTGATTAATTATTGTTCTGTTTACTTAGTACCACTCTGACAAGAATATACCACACATGGGATGGCTTAAACAAACAGGAGTATATTCTTACAATTTGGAGGCTTTAAGTCCAAGTTCAAAGTACCAGGCTCTAGGGGTTGGGTGAAAGCCCCTCAACCTTGGGGTCCAGTTCTGCCTCCTGCTCCCAGCCCACTAAAGCTAGAGGTTTGTCTTCACTCAGTCAGTTGCTGGCTACAGAGGCTGCCAAGCCCAAGGTTGACAAGTAAAAAGGCACAGTTCCGATGTTACCAAACCACATGGCAGGCCGTTAATTCAAGTTCATTGTAAGTCCCAAGGTCAGCAGAGCATGGCAGGCTGCTGAACAATGACACAGCTACATGCAGGGTCCAAGCGTGCCATAAATTAGAGATCATTCCCAGGGCTTCTGCTTATATACAGGAAGCAGACCAAATCCCAAAGTCAGCTACTCAGCTGCCTATGGTAGATTCCACCATGGAGTTGATTGCCACTCTCAACATGGGGAATAACTACCACCAGCTGCTCAGCCATTCCACCAGTCCCAGCCAAGTTGACACACAAACATAACTACAACAATTACAATCAAACTCCTATGGGACTATCAATTGACTTAAATATCATCAACCAAAATATTTGAAGAAGTTAAAATATCATGCACACTGCTGTTTCTCATTTTCTTTTGTTTTGTTGTTGTTGTTATGTGCCATTGAGTTGGACCCAACACATAGCAAACCCTCCTTTGGTTTCCAAAGCAGTATCACTACAGAAGTAGATCGTCCCATCTTCCTTCGGAGGAGTGGCTGGTGGGTTTGAACCCAGACTCCTAGTTAGCAGTCAAGTGTGTTAGGCACTACACTACCAGAACTCCCTTTCTTTGGTTAATGGAACTTAATTCTTTATCTGAAATAAGCTTTGCTTTCTGCTCCTCAGGTTAATTTTTTTTTATTTTTAGTTGTGTCTGGCCATATAAATCTGTTTGTGTAAATGGCTCCTCTGTTGGGATTCCCCATCAGGCTGCCTTCCAATTGATAAAGTTCTGGAGCAAATGCTTGAATCATTCGTTTTTCATTTGCTGTAAATTGGTGTTTTTTGTTTCTTTTGTCTACCATTTTCCTAAATGTAATTTTAAAATCCAGGATTCTGGGCAATATGAATGGTCCACATAGTGTTATTCTATTTTACCAGTCCATTGCTTCTTAATCCAACTAATTTTTACATGAAGAAATTGTTTGGTGAGTCATTTCATGAAGTGTCAAGACAAAGAATAAACATAAACAATTCAGATATTGCTTTCGATTAATGCTGTATTATTGAAATCTTTAAGAGTTTAATTAATCATAATTTCAAAATGTTATATTTAGACATATTCACTAATGCTATTAAAACCACATGGTTACAAAATAAATTCCCTTTTGTTCAAAACTAGTTTCATGTTTACTAATTTTTATATCTGATTGTCTAGAAATCTCTGACTTTTCATTAGCAATTTCTGTCCTTCTTGTTGTTGTTATGTGCCATCGAGTCACACCCGAATCATAATGACCCTTCCTTGGGTTTCTGAAGCCATATCACCACAGAAGTAGATTGCCCGACCTTCCTTCCTTCCTAAGAGTGGCTGGTGGGCTTGAACCGCCAATTTTCTGGTTAGAAATCAAGTGCCTTAGGCACTATGTTACCAGAGGTCCTAAAGAAAGAGACAGCTCAGTCTACCTGGAAGGGGGCGGCTGTGGGTTTGAACCGCCAGCCTTGCACTTGGCAGGTGACTGACTGCCTTAGGCCTGAGGCCATCCCCTGGGGTCCTGTCTTTCCTAGAGAACCTTATTTATATTGTTAGGTCTTTTCTTCCCACTCATTTCACATTACCACAGTTTTACTCCTGTCATTAACCATAATTTAATTTCAGGATAAAATCTCTTTGGAAATAAAATGAAGTGGAAACAAATAAACTTCATTTTTTTATAACAATGGTGATAAAGAGATATATGAGGATTTGTCTATCCTTGCAAAAAGGAGTAAGGTTAGGGAGTAAACACAAGCTTGAGTGAGGGACCTCAAATCATGGCTGCTATTCACTGGCAATGACAAATTTAAAGAATAAAAAATGATAAATTAAAGAAAATGAGTGCTATATTTTATGGTCTAGTCGATTTGCAAAGGGCCTGTTCAGAGTGAGACCAAAAAGTCCTTCATGGACAGCATAAATCATTAATAGCATAAAATTCAAAGTTATAGAAAGGGCAATGTAAATAATTTCCAATATTTGTGCCACCATTCATCTGTTACTCTGTCATATTGTGGTGGCATGCATGTTGTTGTGATGTGGAAAGCAATACAAGTGGTATTTCAAATACCAGAAAGGCCACCCAGGCATCAGCAGAGATTTGCAACTAAAGTAGACTGGAAAGAAAGATCTGGGGATTAACTTCTAAAAACATGGCCACTGAAAACCTTACAAATACCAAGGGAACATTATCTGATACTGTGTCAGAAGATGAGCCCATCAGGTTGAAAGACAGTCAAAAAATTACTGAGAAGAGCTGCCTCCTCAAAGTACAGTTATCTTAATCATGTGGATGAAGTAAAGCTTTTGGGACCTTCATTTGTCAATGTGGCATGACACAAAATGAGAAGAAACAGCTGCAAACATCCATTAATAATCATAACATGGGATGTGTGAAGTATGGATCTTGGAAAATTGGAGGTTGTAAAAAACTGAACTGGAACACATAAATATCAGTATCCTAGGTATTAGAGAGGAGCTCTGGCATCATAATGCCTAAAGAACTTTACTGCTAACCAGAAGAATGGTGGTTCAAACCCACCAGCCACTCCTCGGAAGGAAGGTTGGGCAATATACTACCTTAATGACACCCCATGGAAACCCAAGGAAGGATTGCAATGAGTTGGGTCTGACTTGATTGCACATAACAACAACAGGTATTAGTGAGCTACAATGGACTGTCATTGGCCATTTTGAATAGGACAATCATATGGTCAACTATGCTAAAAAAGACAAATTGAAGAAGAATACCCCCCCCAAAAAAAAACAACTCACTGCCATCAAGTCGATCCAACTTGTAACAATCCCTCCTTGGGTTTCCGAGGCAGTATCTCTATGGAAATAAATTGCCCAATTTTCCTATGAGGATTGGCTGGTAGTTTTGAACTGCCAGCCTTCTGGTTAGCAGTCAAATGCCTTAGCCACTACCCCAC
This sequence comes from Orycteropus afer afer, assembly GCF_000298275.1. Taxonomy (NCBI): domain Eukaryota; kingdom Metazoa; phylum Chordata; class Mammalia; order Tubulidentata; family Orycteropodidae; genus Orycteropus; species Orycteropus afer. Next base: position 7,245,284 of record NW_006921702.1, on the reverse strand, counting down.
CAGAGTTCCTCAAAGAAGAGTGGCATCACAATAATCATCGAAAAACAGTTTAAGATCTATCCTGAAGTACACTGTCAGTGACAGGATAATGTCCATACACCTACAAGGAAGACCAGTTAATATGACTATTATTCAAATTACACACCAACACAAGAACACCAAAGATGAAGAAGGTAAGGAGTTTTACCAAAGTCTGCAGTCTGAAATTGGTAAAAAAAAAAAAAAAAGAATGCAATCAATCCATTGATAATTGGTGGTGATTTGCATGTAAAATTTAGAAACAAAAAAGGATGGGTACTTGGAAAATATATCCATAATGATAGAAATGACACCACATAATGCATGACTGATCATTGTAAGAGCAAAAATTTATTCATCCCAAATGCCATTTTTTACAGCAAATTTTATAAAAGAAATAAGTATTCATAGTCCTAGCAACTGGTACACCATCTGATCTGCAGCCTATAC
>NW_006921702.1:7230224-7244601 GCF_000298275.1 Orycteropus afer afer | reverse complement strand
AAACAAAAGATAGGCATATGAGTTAAACATTTACCTCAAGTAGATACACTCCTTGGAGAGAACAATCATGGGAGAAAGAAAGGCTGCTTATGCACAGGGAGACAGCTCAGGGGGCAGGAGTGCATGGAGGGATGGACACAGAGAAGAGGTAACTATGGGGAGGAAGTGCAAGGGGAGCTGTTGCATTGTGGTAAACTGTGGTCAATATCATGAGACAAAGTATATGTGAACCACTGTATGGAAAGTAAATTTGCTCTGTAAACCTTCATCTAAATCGCACACACACACACACAAATTATTCATATTGACCTCATTTGATGAAATATACAGGGATAAAAATGACTAAATGTGTAGAGAAAGATGACAAAAAGCTCAATATCAATCAGGGCTGACTACAAAATAAGCTGAGAGCTCTGATAGCGTAGTGCCTAAGGTACTTGACTGCTAACCCGGAGGCTGGTGGTTCAAACCCACAAGCCACTCCTTGGAAGGAAGATGGGGCAATCTACTTCCATAGTGATACTGCCTCGGAAACCTAAGGAGAGGTTGCTATGAGTCAGATCTGACTCGATGGCACATAACAACACCAACAAAAAAAAACAAGCAATCAATTGCTCATATGTAAGTTTAAGTTGAAGCTGAGGAAAATTAAAACAAGCCCATGATATCCAAAGCACAACCTAAGGTATATCCCACCTAAATTTAGAGACCATCTCAAAAATAGATTTGATGCATTGAACACTAATAACTACAACCCAGATGAGTTGTGGGATGACAACAAGGACATTATAAATGAAGGAAGCAAAAGATCGTTTAAAAGATAGGAAAGAATGAAAAGACCAAAACACATGTCAGAAGAGACTATGAAACTTGCTATTGAATGTAGAGTAGCTAAAGTGAATAGAAGAAACAATGAAATAAAATAGCTGGTTTCAAACGTGGCCCAAGAAGACAAAGTGAAATATTATGCTGAAATGTGCAAAGACCTGGAGTTAGGAAACTGAAAGGAGAGAACATGTTTGGCATTTCTCAATCTGAAAGAACTGACACTTTTTAAAAAGAAAATAAATTAAGCCTCAAGTTGGAATATTGAAGGATTCTATAGGCAAAATATTGACTGATGCAGAAAGCATCAACAGAAAGTCACTGTACCAAAAACAAATGGTTGATGTTAAAATATTTCAGGAAGTAGCATATGATCAAGAACTGATGGTATTAAAGGAAGAAGTCCAAGGTACACTGAAAGTATTAGTGAAAAATAAGACTCCAGGAAATGATAGAATACCAACTGAGATGTTTCACCAAATAGGTACAACAATGGTAGTGCTCACTCATCTATGCCGAAAAAAAAAGAAATGTGGCAGACAGTTATCTGTACAACTGATTGGAGAAGATTCATATTTATGCCCCTTCCAAAGAAAAGGGGTCAAACAGAATGTGGAAATTGTCAAACAATATGATTAATATCACATTCAATTAGAGTCTTGCTGTGGATAATTTTAAGACAGTTGCAGCATTATATCCACAAGGAATTGCCAAAAATTCAAGTCATATCAGAAGAGAATGTGGAATCAGGGATATCATTGCTAATGTCAGATGGATCTTGGCTGAAAGCAGAGAATACCAGAAAGATATTTATCTAGGATTTTTTTTTTTTTTTGACTATGCAAAGCCATTTGAATGTATGGATTATAACAAATTATGGAGCACATTGTAAAGAATGGAATTTCCATAACACTTAATTGTGCTCATGCCAAACCTCTACAAAGAAAAAGAGGCAATTGTTCAAACAGAAGAAGGGGATACTGCATGGTTTAAAATCAAGAAAGGTGTTTGTGAAGGTTGTGTCCTTTCACCATATATAATCAATCTGTATGTTTAGCAAATAATCCAAGAAAATGGACTATGAAGAATAATGTGGCATCAGAATTGGAGGAAGACTCATTACAGTCTGCGATATGCTGCAAGTGAAGAGGATTTGAAGCACTTACTGATGAACATAAATCAAAGACTATATAGCCTTAAGTATGTATTACATCTCAACATAAAGAGATAAAATCTTCACAACTGGACCAATAAACATCATGATAAATGAAGAAAAGATTGAAATTGTGATGGATGTCATTTTACTTGGATCCACAATCAACACCCATGAAAAGAGCAATCAAGAAATCAAATGACATATCACATTGGACAAAAATGTAAAAGATTTCTTTTAAAGTCTTAAGAAACAAGATGTCACTTTGAGGTTACACAAATGATGGTATTTTAAATCATCCCATATGCATGTGAAGTGTGGACAATGACTAAGGAAGACTGAAAAAGAACTAATGCCTTTGAATTATGGTGCTGGCAAAGAATATACTACAGACTGTCAGAGAATGAACACCTCTGTCTTTCAAGAAATAGAGCCAGAATGCTCCCTGGAAGTGAGGATGGTGAGATGTCTCACATAATTTGGACATGCTATCAGGGAAGACCAGTTCCTGGAGAAGGACATCATACTTGGGAAAGTGGAGGATCAGCAAAAAAGAGGAAAATCCTAAACCAGCTGGTTTGACACAGTAGCTGCAAAAATGGGCTTAAACATGACAATAATTGTGAGGATAGTGCAGGACAGGGAGTCTCATTTCTTTGTAATGGGTTTCTATGGGTCAGAATCAACTATATGACAACAACAACAACAGTGTTTGTGAAATACATGAGTTGCTTAAAATTATAAAAGTATATCTAGTTTCACTTTCGATTATGTATTTCATGTAATGGACTTTATCTGGGAGCTCTGGTGGCATAGTGCCTAAGGCATTTGACTGCTAACCAGAAGGCTGGTAGTTCAAACTCACCAGCCACTCCTCAGATGGAAGACTGGGCAATCTACTTCTGTAGAGATACTACCTCAGAAACCCAAGGAGGGATTTCTATGAGTAGAAATTGACTCAAGGGTGATATGAGAAATATTTTCACCCATTGCAAAACTGTAAAATGAAGACATATCAATTGAGTGCTGTTGACCACTGATACTGTATCAGGCATTCTGCTATATACATGCTAAGTATCTCATTTATTCCTCAAAATATGTTATGACATTTTTTGAGTTGGAAACAAGTTCTCAAAGGTTAGGTACCTACCGATTCAAGTTCACATACCATATGAAAGGTGAGAATGATATATAAAAATAAATTTGGCAAAATCATAGTAGCTCACCCACTACTATGCCAAATATCTGCTTTTCATATATTTTAGGAAGAATTACCACATGACAAAACATATGTTATTAGAATTAATGCATTTTTCAATAGTGCTTAATTTTTATCCAGGAGATAATTTTGGTATTATGAAAAATGTCTGTCCTAAATATTGATGATTTATCTATGAGTTTTCCCCATTTTTTATTTCTCTTCCCCTAATATTAATTGAAAAGTTCTTTGGACTTATTGCTTCAACGTGACTTTGGTTTTCTTCATTTTTCTTTATTTTGGATAAGTAGAGAGCAATTGTAGCACTTTGGGTGGTTACTGACAAACTTGAAAGATTCAAGTCACTACTCACTAAAGCAGGATGTAGAACTTTGTCTTTGTGAACTGCATTATGCCAATTGACCTTGATGTCCCCTGAGATAATGGTCTTGAGCACTCAAGCAAAGCAACTCATTCCCTCAAGGTGTTTGGGTATGGCTAAGAAGTTGTCATAACTTCACCCTCTGTGTGATCTTCTGTATTCATGGATATATATGTAACATATAAAAAAACATATGTAGAAATATCCTCTTTAAAACCTATACATATTTGGACTTCCAGTAAGATGGAGGACTAGGCAAACAAGCTACACAGACCCTCTTCAACAAAGAAAAGAGAAACTATTTAACAGAGATACAGAAGATAATCCTGGAGCCCTGATCTTTGAAAGGAACTATACAGAAGTGGGTTAGGAACCAAATAGTGGAAAAACCTGAATGAAAACAGTGAGTGTGGAGATGATCGGAGCAGTGGACTGTCAGCTACTCTGAAAAGACCAACAGCCTAAATATTTCCAAGTGGTGTTAGGACCTTAGAATCAACCTAAAGATCATCCCTGTTGCCAAGGGCTGCAGGGATGACTGTGCTGGTGGCCTATGACAAGGAAGGGGAACAGCAAGGAGGGAGACAACCTGAGCTGTGGACTTTCTGCTGTGAGGAAGGTACAGCCATTTTGATTATTTTTTAAGTGGTGGCCATTTTGGATATTTAAAGTGACTGAGGGTGCAGCCATTTTGAATCTTTACAAGTGGTGGCCATTTTGGATTTTAAAGTGATAGAATTCTCATTCAGTTTCTAGGGACCTAAGAATAGGCTCTGTTTGGTAAAGATGGCAAGGACATATGACAACAGGAAAGGAGACAGATGGTGAGTGTGTAAGTGCTGCCAACTAGCGGATAGAGGGATAACATAGTACCCTGCTTATGTAGATAACATAGAAACAAAACAAAGAAAATGAAAATCATGGGCAAGTAACTCCAACATACAATTACCAATTAAATATAAACACAAAAATGTCACAATGCCTTGGAGACAACAGAGCATCACCGTGCACACAAAGAAGCAAGGTAAAGAGGGAGAAAAAAGGGACCAGGATACGGACCCAAAATACATCCCTGAGGAAGACACAGCATTGGAACTCCCTGATAAGGGATTCAAAAGAATTATATTTAGATATCTTCAATGAATTGAGAGACAGATCAAGGAAAACACTGACAAATTTGAGAACACAGAGAAAACTCTAAAACAATTACAAAAGACAATACAAGAACAAAAGGACAAAATAAATGAAAAATTAGAAATGATAAAAAGTCTACACATAGAAATCCAGAAGATTAATACTAAATTTTCAGAAATAGATGAGACATCGAGCAAGCAAAGGAGTAGAATTGAATCAATGGAAGAAAAAAATTGTGAGATTGAAGGCAAATATCTGAATACTTCTTTGAAAAGGGAACAATCAGAATAAAAGATCAAAACAAAATGAAGAAAGCCTAAGGTTCATGAGGGATACCATCAAAAGGAACAACCTACGTGGAATCAGAATTCCAGAACAAGCAGAGAAAAATAAAACCACAGAAAAAATTGTCAAAGATTTGTTGGAAGATAATTTTCCATTCAAGAAGTCCATTGAACCCCAAACAGGATAGACCCCAAAAGAAAATCACCAAGGCATATAATCAAACTCACCAAAACCAAAGACAAAGAAAGAATCTTGCAAGCAGCATGGGAAAAAGAAAAAGTTACATACAAGGGACAACCAATAAGAATAAGCTTGGATTTCTCAGCAGAAACCATATAGGTGAGAAGATGATGGGATGGTATATATAAAACCCTGAAAGAGAAAAATTTCCAACCAAGAAATATGTACCCAGCAAATTGTCCCTCAAATATGATGGTGAAATTAGGACATTTCCAGATCAGCAGAAATCAAGGGAATTTGTTAAAACCAGATCAACCTTACAAGAGATGCTAAAGGGAGTCCTTTGGACAGAGAAGCAACAATGGCAAACAACAACTGACCATTAACACATATGATGGCATAACCCAGAAACCAACCCAGCTATTGAAGTATCCAAAGTAAATAAGCCTACAAGATTGGAAACAGTGAACCAAACACATCCATTGGCAAATGAGGATAACAACAAACCGAAAAGAGGGAAAAAAATGTGTAGTTACAGAATTTCTAAATAGTAGGGAAGTCAAAACAACTACAAGATAGAATGGACTGCTCTAAACTTGGAAAGAAAACAATAAATCATAGGGTAACCTCAAAGAAAAATGATAAACCTTCACATCAAAATCAAAAAGAAGACCAGCACAAATATTTAGCAAATACTAAAACAATAACAACCAAGGAAGTAATAACAAGATTCATAAACAAAATGAGCTCAGCACAGAAAATTATATGGAACAGAGAAATCAACACCACAAAAAAGCACATAACAAAAATGACAGCAACAAATTTACACTTGTCAATAATTACAAATTTGGCAAGGGACTTATCTCTAAGATTTTTAGAACTCCAACGCCTATTGGTGCTCTGTCCAAAGGACTCCCTTTATTATCTCTTGTAAGGTTGGTCCAGTTTTAACAAATTCCCTCATTTCTGCTTATCTGGAAATCTCAAAATTTCACCATCACATTTGAGGAAATGTTTTGCTGGGCATATTAACGCTTGGATGGAAATTTTTCTCTTTCAGAGTTTTATATTTACTATCCCATTTCCTTCTCACCTACATGGTTTCTGCTGAGAAATCAGAGCTTATTATTATTGGTTGTTCTTCGTAGATACCTTTCCATTTTTCCTGTGCTGCTTTCAGGATTCTTTCTTTGTCTTTGGTTTTGGTGAGTTTGATGATGATATGTCTTGATGATTTTCTTTTGGGGTTTCTCCTGTTTGGGGTTCATTTGACTTCCTGGAGGGATATATTTTCATCTTTCATCATTTCAGGGAATTGCTCTTCCAATAAATCTTGGACAATTTTCTCAGTGGTTTTCATTTTTTCTTCCTGTCCTAGAATTCCAATGACATGTAACTTTTTTCCTTTTGATGGTATCCCACATGAACCTTAAGCTTTCTTCATTTTGTTTTGATCTTTTTTTCTGATTGATCCGTTTCTAAAGAAGCATTCAGATATTTGCCTTCAATCTCATGAATTCTGTCTTCCATTAATTCAATTCTACTCCTTTGCTCTTTCAATGTGTTATGTATTTCTGAAAATTTAGTATTGATCATCTTGACTTTTATCTGTAGATTCTGTATCATTTCTAATTTTGCATTGATGTTGTCATTTTGTTCTTGTATTTTCTTCTGAAATTGTTCTAGGGTTTTGTCTGTGTTTTCCTTAATTTTTTCCATGTTTTCCTTAATCTGTCTCTCAATTCTTTGAAGACATCTAAGTATAATTCTTTTGAATTCCTCATCAGGGTGTTCTGATGCTGCTTGTTCCTCAGAGATGTGTTCTGGGTCTGTACACTGCTCCCTTGTTTCTACTGCTTTATCTTGCTTCTTTGTGTGGACTGTGATGGTCTGTTGTCTCTGAGACATTGTGACATTGTTGCATTGAGATCTCTGTTAACTGTTTGTGAAGAGCAGTTAAGGATAAGTCAGGCTTTTCTTGGTGGTTGTTTATCATTGTCAGTTGGTGGAGAAGGAAGTGATGGCTCTCACTCAGTAAGTGGAGCTGTAGGAGGTGTGGGTGTGGATGAGTCATATGGGCACTGTTGCTGTCTCTCATTCAGAAAAAAACAATGATAAAAATAACATAAAGAAAGTAAAAGCAAGTGGACAAAATCACATTGCATAAACACATAAGAACAATCATCATCAAAAAAAAAAAAAAAAAAACCTTGCAATACCTGGGGAGGGACAATAAGAGAAAAGAAGTAGAGTAGGAGAATAATTAATAATAACAATTTTAAAACAGACAAAAACAAACAAACTAAAAAAAAAAAAAAAAAAGCCTTAGCAGGGCAGGGTACTTGGGCTCCATCGGAGCTGGCTCAGAAGGTGGATGGAAGTGATGGATGGCCACATCTGCATTTACCAAGAGGGTGTGGGGTATAAAAATATCAAGGAGAATATTGCACCTTTCCAGTAGTTTGTGTCCTAAATGTCATTGGGGTCCCTGGAAAGTGGAGCCTATTCTTAGGTCCCTGAAATCTGAAAGAATGTTATCACTTTAAATATCCCAAATATCCAAAATTGTTGAACAACTTGTAAATATTCAAAATATCTGTGAACTCCATATAGCCCAAACTCCACAGCAAAGTCCTTCTCCCTCTTCACTTCTTCCCCTTTTATTCACCAGTCACCAGTGCAGTACTCCATGTAGCCCCTGGCTTTTGTTGTTGTTATGTGCCATCAAGTGGGATCCAACTCATAGCAACCCCTCCTCCTTGGGTTTCTGAGGCAGTTTCACTACGGAAGTAGACTACCTAAACTTCCTTCCTAGGAGTGACTGGTGGGTTAGCAGTCAAGTGCCTTAGGCACTATGCTATAAGACCTCATTGCTAGCAAGGCCAATTTTTATGTTAATTCATAGGTCCTAACCCCATTTGGCAATATACAAGCTGTCTGTGCTGTCAGGAGTGCTGACAGACTGCAGCTCCATTTATTTCCTTTTTTTGGTGTTTTCATGCAAGTTCTTTTACTAGTTGAAGTTTAGGCCACTTGTGTATCCTTCCCTTCAAAGCTCAGGGCTCCAGGGTTATCTTCTGTATCTGTGTTAATTGATTTCCCTTTTCTTTGTTGAAGAGGGTCTGTATCTGCCTATTCTGCCATGTTACTGGAACTCTTCCAATTCAAGGCATTTTTAAATTTATTTATTTTAATTTTTTTTTTTCTATTCCCCAGTAGTTTCTAAGCAGGACTTTATTCCATTTCCATGTACTTGATTGTTTTTCTTTGATATTCCTGTTGTTGCTTTCTAATTTTATATCATTGTGCTCTAAGAATTATGAAGTATTTTTATTTATTTATTTAAAGCATATTGAGGTTTCCTTTGTGGCATGACATATGGTCTGTTTGGAGAATGTCCCATGTGTGTTGTAAAAAAATGTACATTTTTCTATTGTTGGGTAGAGTGTTTTATATAAATCTATGATGTCAAAATGGTTGACTAAGTTGTTTACATCATCTGTTTCTTTGCTGAGTTTCCTTGTGGTTGTTCTGTCCTTCAATGAAAGTGGTGTATTAAAGTTTCCTACTATTATTTTGGAATTGTGTATTTCTCTCTTCAGTTCTTTTTGATTTGTATATTCTGGTGCTTTTTCACTGAATTTGTGAGTATTTATTATGGTTATATCATCTTGTTGCTTGTTGTTATTATTTTTTTTAGGTGTCAGTGAATCACATCCAACTCATAGTGACCATATGTACAACAGAACCAAATACAGAATTAAAAAAATGAGCCCATTTTTTGTAGCAACAGTGTCAATACATCACACTGAGGGACTTCCCCCTTTTCTCTGACCCTTTCAAGCATAATGTCCTTTTCCACAGATCAGTACCTTCTGACCATATGACCAAAGTATAAGAGACTAAATTTGGACATTCTTGTTTCTAAATAGCATTCTGGCTATACTTCCTCCAAGACAGATTTCTTCATTTTGTTAGCGGCCCATGGTACATTCAATATTCTTCACCAACACCACAACTCAAGTGCATTGATTCTTCTATGATGGTCCTTGTTTTTTTGTCTAGTTTCACATACATATGAGGCCATGAAAATATTATGGCTTATATCAGGCACACCTGTCTTCAAAATGACATCTTTGCTCTTTAAGATGTTAAAGAGGTCTTTTGCAGCAGATTTGCCCAATGTAATACATCATTTGATTTCTCTACTACTGCTTACCAAGGCCATGCCCCACAAGTGGCAAGGCAGGGAAGCAGGGAAAGAACAGAAAAGGCAAAGGGGACAGGGACAGATTAAGGAGTCATCTGCAGGGATCCAGGTGAGGAGAGGGAACCCAGGCCATGCTCCACAAGTGGCAGGGTGGGGAAGCAGGGAAAGGACAGAAAAGGCAAAGGGGACAAGGTCAGAGCAAGGAGTCAGCTGTAGGGATCCAGGTAAGGGTGGTTGGAGAGATTTCCAACAGCTAAGGGAGACAAACTTGTTTGTTGGTTTGTCCTACTGTGGTGATGTGTTGCTGTGAGTCTTGAGGCTGTGCCACTAGTGTTTCAAACCCAGTGGGGTGCACATGGTGCACAGATATCAGCCAGGCTTACAGACTGAGATAGACAATGAAGAAGGAAGAGGCCATCCACTTCTCAAAGATTTAGCCAGAGAAAACCTTATGAATATCAGAGAAACACTGTCTGATACATTATTACACAACTTTATGAATAGTCTGGAAACATTGTTCAATACAGAGGAGGAAGATGAGTCATTTAGAGTAGAAAGCTCTCAAAATAGGACTGGGCAAGAGCTGCATTATCAGAGTAAAACCAGCCTTACTCATATGGATAAGCTAAAGCTTTCCAGACCTCCATTTGCTGATGTGGCACCACTCAAATTGAGGAGAAACAGTGGCAAACATCCATTAATAATTGGAACATGAAATGTACGAAGTATGAATCTAGGAAAATTGGAAGTTGTCAAAAATGAAATGGAACATATAAAGACTGATATCCTAGACATTAGTGAGCTGAAATGGATTGGTTTTGGTCATTTTGAATCAGACAACCATATGATCTACTATGCTGTGAATGACAGTTTAAAGAGGAATGGTGTGACATTCATCATACCCAAGGATGTTTCATGATCTGTCCTGAAGTACAATGCTGTCAGTGATAGGAGAATATCCACATGCTTACAAGGAAGACCCATTAATATGACTATTATTCAAATTTATGCACCAACCACCAAAGCCAAAGATGAGGTAATTGAAGATTTTTATCAAATTCTGCAGTCTGAAATTGACTGAACATGCAATCAGGATATGTTAATTATCACTGGTGACTGGAATGCAAAAGTTGGAAACAAAGAAGAATCACCAGTAGTTGGAAAATTTTACCTTGATGACAGAAATAATGCTGGAACTCGCATGGTAGAATTTTGCAAGACCTATGACTTATTCATTACACACACCTTTTTTTAACAACTCAAGCAGTGGCTGTACACCTGGACTTCACCAGATGGAGCACACAGGAATCAGATTGACTACGTCTGTGGCAAGACGTGATGGAAAAGCTCAATATCTTCAGCCAAAACAAACCCAGAAGCTGATTGTGGAACAGACCATCAACTGCTCATATGCAAGTTCAACTTGAAGTTAAAGACAATTAAAACAAGTCCACAAGAGCAAAATATGATCTTGAATATATCCTTCCTGAATTTAGAGACCATCTAAAGAATAGATTTGATTAATTGAACACCAGTGACCAAAAACCAGAAAAATTGTGGGATGACATCAAGAGTATCATCCATGAAGAAAGGAAGAGGTCAATAAAAAGACAATAAAAGAAGAGAAGACAAAAAGGATGACAGAAGAGACTCTGAAATTTGACCTTTAGCAGAGAGTATCTAAAGCCACTGGAAGAAATGACAAGATAAAAGAGCTGAACAGAAGATTTCAAAGAGCATCTTGAGAAGACAAAGCCAATTATTATAATGAAATGTGCAAAGACCTGGAGTTAGAAAACCAAAAGGGAAGAACACGCTCAACATTTCTCAAGCTGAAAGAATTGAGGAAAAAATTTAAGCCTTGAGTTACAATATTGAAAGATTCTATGGGCAAAATATTGAATGATGCAGGAAACATCAAAAGAAGATGGAAGGAATACACAGAGTCACTGTACCAAAAAGATCTGGTCGATCTTCATCCATTTCAAGAGGTGGAATATGATCTAGAACCAATGATATTGATGGAGGAAGTCGAAGCTGCAATGAAGTAATTGGCAAAGAACAAGGCTCCAGGAATTGACGGAATACCTATTGAGATATTTCAACAAATGGATGCCACATTGGAGGCACTCACTAGGTTATGCCAAGAGATTTGCAAGACAGCTACCTGGCCAAATGACTTCCATATTTGTACTTGATCTGAACTGAGATCCATATTTGTATACATTTCAAAGAAAGGTGATCCCACAAAATGTGGAAATTATTGAACATTAATATTGCATGCAAGTAAGATCTTACTGAAGATAATTCAAAAACAGTTGCAGCAGTATATTGACAGAGAACTTCCAGAGGTTCAAGCTGGATTCAGAAGAGGCCATGGAACAAGGGGTATCATAGCTGCTGTCAGATGGATATTGACTCAAGGTAAAGAACACCAGAAAGATGTTTACTAGTGTTTTATTGACTTTGCAAAGGCATTTGATTGTGTGGATCATGACAAATTATGGATAACATTGAGAAGAATGGGAATTCCCAAACACTTGACTGTACTCATAAGGAACCTGTACATTGACCAGGAAGCTGTTGTTCAAATGAAACAAGAGGACACTACATGGTTTAAAATCAAGAAGGGAGTGTGTCAGGGTTGTATCCTTTCCCAATACTTATTCAATCTATATGCTGAGCAAATATTCTGAGAAGCTGGACTATATGAAGAAAAATGTGGCATCAGGATTGGAGGAAGAATCATTAACAACCTGAGATATGCTGATGATACAACTTTGCTTGCTGAAAGTGAGGATGACTTGAGGTAGTTACTGATGAAGGTTGAAGAATACAGTCTGCAGTATGGATTATGTCTCAATATAAAGAAAACAAAAATCCTCACAACTGGACCAATGAGCAGCATCATGATAAATGGAGAGAAGATTGATGTTGTCAGAGAATTCACATTCTACAATCGATGCCATTAGAGGAAGCAGTCACAACATTTGAAGATGTGTAGCACTGGGCAGGTCTTCTGCGAAGGAACTCTTTCAAGTGCTGAGGGGACAGGCTATCTTCCTGGGGGCTAAGGTGTGCCTGACATAAGCCTTGGTATTTCCAATAGCCTCATTTGCATGTGAGAGCTGGACAATGAATAAGGAAGACTGAAGAACGGTTGATGCTTTTGAGTTGTGGTGCTGGTGGAGAATGCTGAAAGTACCACGGACTGCTAAAAGAACTAACAGATCTGTCCTGGAGGAAGTGCAGTCGAAATGCTCCTTAGAAGTGAGAATGGCCAGACTTCATCTCACCTACTTTGGTCATGTTGTCAGAAGGGACCATTCCCCAGATAAGGGTTTTGTGCTTGGTAAAGTGGAGGGTCAATGAAAGAGGGGAAGGCCTTCAACAAGATGGATTTACATGGTGGCTGTAACATTGGGCTCAAGTATAGCAAAGATCATGGAGCTGGCACAGGATTGGGTGGTGTTTTGTTCTGCTGCTGTGCATGGCATTGCTATGAGTCAGAAACGATTCAACAGCACCTAACAACGCTACTTCTTACATAAGTTTTGATTGTAGTTCCAAGTACAATGAAATCCTTGACAATATCTGTCTTTTCTCCTTTTATCACCCCGTTGCTTCTTGGTCCAGTTGTAAGGAATTTTGTTTTCTTTATGTTGAGTTGCAATTCACACTGCAGACTATATAGTCTTCTACCTTCATCAGTAAGTGTTTCAAGACTTGTTCACTTTCAGCAAGCAAGGTTATGTTTTCTGCATATTGCAGGTTGTTAATGAGTCTTCCTCCAATCCTGATTCTGCATTCTTCTTCATATAATCCAGCTTCTCCAATTATTTGCTCAGCATACAGATTGAATATGAATAATGAAAGGGTATGCCCTGACACATACATTTCTTGATTTTAAAGCATGCAGAATCCCCTTATTCTGTTCAAAGAACTCCCTCTTTATCTATGAACAGGTTCCTCATGAACACAATTACCTGTCCTGGAATTCTCCTTCTTACCAATGTTATCCATAATTTGTCATGATCCACAGAGTCAAATGCCTTTGTATAGTCAATAAAACATAGCTAACATATTTTTGGTATTCTCTGCTGTCAGTCAACACCCATATGACATCAGCAATGATATCCCTCATTCCACATCCTCTTCTGAATCCAGTTTGAATTTCTGGAAGCTCCCTGTCAATGCACTGATACAAGAGTTTTTAAATTATTATCTGAAAATTTTACTTGTGTGTGATGTGATATTAATGATATGATTAGATAATTTCTGTATTTTATTTGATAACCTTTCTTTAAAATGGGCACAAATCTGGATATCTCCCAGTAGGTTGTCTAGGTGACTGTTTTCCAAATTTCTTAGCATAAGCAATTGAACACCTCCAGCATTGCTTCTGTTTGTTGAAACCTCTCAATTGATATTTTGTCAATTACTTGAGCCTTGTTTTTTGTCAATTTCTTCAATGCAACTTGGACTTCTTCCATCAGTATCATCAGTTCTTCATCATATACTACCTTCTGAAGTGGTCAAGTATCTTTGGATTTTGACTGATGCATTTAATCCATTAAATTTCATTGTGATTGTCAGTATGTATAAATTTACTGCTGTCATTTTGCTGTTGTTCTTGTTGTGTGCATATTGCTAATTGTTTCTTTGTTTCATATATTTTTCTGTGCTGAGCTCATTTTGCTTACATATTTTCTTATCATTTCCTTCATTGTTGTTGTTTTAGTGTTTAGTAGATCTTTATGATTTTCTTCTTTTTTACATTGGTTAGAAATTTTATTTATTTTCTTTGAAGTTATCATGTAATGTATTATTATCTTCCAAAATTTAAACTATTCCATTCTATTTTGATATAGCCTTGACTTCCTCATCATTTAGAAGTTTGTTTACACCATTTATTTCCATTTTTTTGGTTTGTAGTTGTCATAATTTACAAATTAACATCTCTGGTTCCTTATTTTCAGTTGTGGGTTTTTTTTTTTTTTTTTTTTTTTT
>NW_006921702.1:7219601-7229095 GCF_000298275.1 Orycteropus afer afer | reverse complement strand
TGTGTGATTAAAATGTGTCTGTGGTTTCTGAGACATTGTGGTGTTACTGTATTTATTTGTCGATTGTACATTGATTTGCTTTACTCTAGTTTTTTGTTGAGTTTTGTTTTAATATAGCCAAGCAACAGTGCAAGTATGCTACTCTCTTCATTAGTTTGGCAGCACTGGGTTGCTCTCCACCTCTCTCCAAGTGAATTTTGTAATGGGTGAGTGTCTGTGCATAATTCTCAGATCATTGGTTGTGTAAAGCAGCTAAAAACAGGAAGGGCAGGTGTGGTGCCCTCTATTGTCAGTCCAGTGGCTCTGAAGCAGGTGGTGGCTCTCATGCAGTGGGTGGGGCAGCATATGTGGCAGGTATGTCTGGATACGGTCATTGGCTCTCTACTATTGGGGAAAAAATAGGGGGTATGAGGAAGGAACCAAAGAAAATAAAATAGGGGAACGAGGGAAGTAAGAACAAGAGAGAATAAAAAGAAAGAGAAAGAAGGGGGAAAATGGCATACTACTGATGAAAGTACTAGCAGTCAACATGGCTCTGGTAGGTGCATGAATAATCGAATATGGAGACAGAAGAGATGGGCACTTCTGCCTTCTGTGGCACTCAGGGTTAGGCACCTGTTCCACATGAGTGTGCTTCACCAATGGCAAAAGTGGCAGGGGCAGACTCTGCCAACCACAGAGGCAGCAAATTTGTGACACTCATTCCTCAGGATCTCATACTGCTGACCATGATGGTGGCAACAGCAGCCACTGCTTATTCAGAGACAATATGACCACAGTGCTACTTCATGGTAGTCATGGTGATGGTAGCAGTGAATGCTGACAGCAGAGGTGACAGGGCACTGGAGCTCTGTGGAGTGTGTACTGCCAGCCACAGAGGCCATGGTCATGTAATATGTGACTCATAAATGCATGCCCCACAATTGTCTGAGGTGGTAGGCACACAGCCTCTAAGGGAGTGGAAAAACGGATGAGGGAGCATCTGAGGGGGAAGAGAGCCAGGTGGAACACCAGGTTGGTAAGTGGTAGTGGGAAGCGGCTTGAAAGGAAGCTAGATGGGTCTTAACTGTTTACTGCCTTGTGTTGTACATTGCTTGCAATAATTCAAAATGGCTGTACTGTACCAACTCAGCTGGAAAGTCACCATTCCATACATCTCCTTGTTAGGTGTATTCATTCAGTTCCTTTCTAACTGGCATTTGATTTTCTTCTTTATACTTTCCCTTGAAGTTCAGAGTTCTGGGATCATCATGAAACATCATATGTTTCAATTAGAGGAAGATTCATTAACAATCAGGAAGATTCATTAACAACCATGATATGCAGACAACATGACTTTGCTTGCTGAGAGTGAGGTTCACTTGAAGCACTTACTGATGAAGATTAAAGACTACAGTCTGCAATATGGAATATACCTCAATATAAGGAAAGCTATCACAACTGGTCCAAAGAACAGCTTCACAGTGGATGGAGAAAAGATTGAAGTTGTCAAGGATTTGATATTACTTGTTTCTACAATCAACACCAATGTCATCAGACAACAAATTGCATTGGGCAAACCTGCTGCAAAAGACACCTTTCAAGTGATGAAAAGCAAAGAGGTTTCCTTGAAGACTAAGGTGCTCCTAACCCAAGCCATGGTATTTTCAATCATCTCTCATGCATGTGAGAACTGGACAATAAATAAGGAAGGACAAAGAAGAGTTGATGCTTTTGAGTTATGGTGTTGGAGAAGAATGCTAAGGGTCCCATGGTAGGCTAAAAGGACTTAAAAATCTGTCTTGGAAGAAGTACAACTGGAATGCTACTTGGAAGCGAGAATAGCCAGAACTTGTCTCATCTACTTTAGTCATCTTGTCAGAAGGAGAAAAATATCATGCTTGGTAAAGGGAGGGTCAATGAAGAAGGGGAAGGTCCTCAACGAGATGGATAGACACAGTGGCTGAAAACAGAAATTCAGGCACCTTCCACCTCAGTGAAATTTCTAGGGTTCCAATAGTGTGGGGTATGTCAAGATATTCCTACTAAAATGAAGGATAATTTATTGTATCTGGCTTCCCTGACAATGAAAAAGGAGGCACAACATCTAGTGGGCCTCTTTGAATTTGGAAAGCAACATATCCTTCATTTAGGTGTGTTACTCCAGCCTGTTTATCTAGTGACTCGGAAAGCTGCTGGTTTTGAATGGGGCCCAGAACAACAGAAGGCTCTGCAACAGGTTCAGCCTGCCATGAAGGCTTCTCTGTCTCTTGGGCCATATGATCCAGCTGATCCAATGGTGCTAGAAGTGTCTGTAGTCGGTAGAGATGCTGTTTGGAGTCTTTGGCAGGTCCCTATTGCTGAATCGCAATGCAGACCCTTGGGATTTTAGAGCAAAGCCCTGCCATCCTCTGCAGATAACTAATCTCCTTTTGAGAAACAGCTTTTGGCTTGTTACTATGCTTTAGTAGAGACTGAACACCTAAGCATGGTCCACCAAGTCACCATGAGGCCTGAGCTGCCCATCATGAACTGGGTGTTGGCTGACCCACAGAGTCATAAAGTTGGATGTGCACAGCAGCACTCCATCATTAAATGGAAGTGGAATATCAGAGATTGGGCTCGAGCAGGACTTGAAGGCACAAGTAAGTTGCATGAGGAAGTGGCCCAAATGCCTATGGGCTCCACTGGAGTCACATTACCTTCTCTCTCTCAGTCTACATAATATGGACTCATGGGAAGTTCCTTATGATCAGTTGACTGAGGAAGAGAAAACTCGTGCCTGGTTTACAGATGGTTCTGTGTGATATGCAGGCACCACTCAAAAGTGGACAACAGCAGCACTGCAACCGCTTTCTGGGATTTTCTTGAAGGACAGTGGTGAAGGGAAATCCTCCCAATGAGCAGAACTTTGAGCTGTGCATATTGGCTGTTAACTTTGCATGGAATAAGAAATGGCCAGATGTGCGATTATATATGCATTCATGGGCTGTGGCTAATGGCTTAACTGGATGGTCTGGGACTTGGAAGGAGCATGATTGGAAGATTGGTGATAAGGATATATGGGGAAGAGGTATGCTGATAGATCTCTCTGAATGGGCTGAAGGAACTAAGGTATTTATGTCTCATGTGAATGCCCACCAAAAAGTGACCTCGGCAGAGGAGGACTTTAACAATCAGGTGGATAGGAGGATACATTCAGTGGAAACCAGCCATCCTTTTTCCCCAGCTACTCCTGTGATTGCTCAATGGGCTCATGAACAAAATGGCCACGGTGGCAGGGATGGAGGTTATGCATGGGTTCAGCAACATGGACTCCCACTTACCAAGGCTGATTTGGCTACCACCACCGCTGAGTGCACAATCTGTCAACAGCAGAGACCTACCCTGAGGCCACGATATGGAAACATTCCTCGGGGTGATCAGCCTGCAATGCAGTGGCAAGTTGGTTACATTGGACGACTCCATCATGGAAAGGGCAGCATTTTGTTCTTACTGGAATATATACTTCTTCTGGATATGGATTTGCCTTCCCTGCAAGCAATGCTTCTGCCAAAACTGCCATCCATGGATTTACAGAATCCACCTTCACAGTATCCCACACAGCATTGCTTTGGATCAAGGGACTCATTTCACAGAAAATGAAGTGCAGCAATGGCTTATGCTCATGGAATTCACTGGTCTTACCATGTTCCCCATCATCCTGAAGCAGCTGGCTTGATAGAGCGATGGAATGGCCTCCTAAAAACACAATTACAGTGCCAACTAAGTGTCAATATCTTGAATGGTTGGGGCAATGTTCTCCAGGAGGCTATATAGCTCTAAACCAGCAACCAATATATGGTTCTGTTTCTCCAATAGCCAGGATTCACAGGTCCAGGAACCAAGGGGTGGAAACAGGAGTGGTACCACTCACTATTACCCCTAGTGACCCACTCAAAAAATTTTTGTTTCTTGTCTCTGCTACCCTATGCTCTGCAGGTCTGGAGATCTTAGTCCCAAAGGGGAACACTTCCACCTGGAGACAATACTGATTGCATTGAACTGGAAATTAAGAACCACCCTGACATTTTGGCTTCCTCATGCCTCTGGATCAATAAAGAAGGGCATTACTGTACTATCTGGTGTGATAGATCCTGATTACCAAGAGGAAATTGTATTGACTTTACATAATGGAGATAAAGAAGAATATGTCTGGAATACAGGAGATTCTTTAGGACACCTCTTAGGACTACCATGCCCTGTGGTTAAAGTCAATGGAAAATTACAGCAACCCAATTCTGATATGACTGCTAATGGCCCAGACCCTTTGGGAATGAACGTTTGGGTCACCTCACCAGGCAAGAACCACAACCAGCTGAGGTGCTTGCTGAGGGCGAGGGAAATACAGAATGAGTGGTGGAAGAAGGTAGTTCTGAATATCAGCTATGACCACATGACCAGCTGCAGAAACGAGGACTGTGATTGTTATATTTCTTCATTGTATATGTGCATCAAATATTTTTGTTTCCTTCTGTTATGAACTGTGAAATGTAAATAAGGTTAATATGTTTTGGTTGTACGTGTGTTAGTGTATCATGTTAGGTGCAATTATGACTTTATAATTGTCTTTATTTAGAGATTACACGTGGTTAAGAAGATGTGTACATGTGCCAAGTTGACAAGGGATGGACTGTGATAGTTGGAGCTGTGTGTCAACTTGGCTGGACCACAACTCTGTGTGGTTTAAGCAGTTGTGATGTGGTTATCCCCATGATGGAATCAGATGCATATGTTTTGAGCAGCCAATCCATTGAAAGGGAATTTTCTAGGATTGTGGCCTGCTTCCAGTATATTTATGGACTTCCTGGGGAAAGAGATATTCTTCTGTGGATTGGGATTCTGTTATGCTGCCTACAACTCTCTGTGAGTGAACAACCCACTATTCCACCTGGATATCTTGGATTTGTCATTCGTTGGAGTCAACAGCCAATATACTACCTGCCAACCTTGAGCTCCTCAGCCCCTACAGCTGCAAGAGTCAGGAAAGGCCTCCAGCTAGACGTTTGATCCAAGAACTTTGGACTTGCAGCTTCTATAAAATGTGTGAGCCAATTTGCTAAGATAAATTTCTCTCTTTCTCTCTCTAAGTTTTTCTGGTTTTGTTTCTCTAGAGAACCCAGTCTAACACATATATTAAGGATCATGAGGCTGGCACAAGACTGGGCAGTGTTTCATTCTGCTGTCCATAGGATCACTATGAGTCAGAGGCAACTCAATGGCACCTAAAACAACAACAACACAACAGGAATAGTGGATACACTACACATGCATGCACATACATATGTCCACACATATGTCCACATGAAATTAAAAGGTAGAGGAGATTAGAGGTGGTGGTGTCAGCTTTCTCAATCACCCAAACAAAATCCATTCCCATATAGTCAGTTCTGACTCATAGCAACACCTATTGAGTTTCTAAGGCCCTAAATCTCTATGGAAGTAGATTGCCACATCCTCCTTCCATGGAGCAGCTGGTGAGTTTAAACCACCAACCTTCTGGTTAGTCATCAAATGCCTTAGGCACTGTGCCACTATAGTATTTATGAAATAATATCAAATTCATGGTTTAGTACTGCCAAAAAAAAAAAAAAATGGTTTCTCTTCTCAGAATTTTTTCTTTTCCAAATGGAAATAATAAAAATATTTTTGGTTTTTATGTATAGAGTCATAATTTCCACTATAATTGTATAGCACATTGTCTTCCTAGCCTAAAATATGTCTCTAGATATCATGCTTCATTTTTTGGTCCTTCCCCTAATAGATTAGGTATTAAGAAGGTGATAATATCTTGCCTATATTTTCACAATACGTAATTCCCCAAGTTATGAACAATTGATGTATGGCCAACTTAGGCTTGCCCTTACATGTTATGTAAATTTTCCCTCACTTTGAAATTATTGAATCATCCCCTACTCACACCAAATTCTTCATTACAATCTCCTTCACTTGTTATGCATGCAGCTTTTAAATCATGGAAAAACCTTCAAGTTTTTTCTTGCATTGAAGTAAGGCTAAATAAGAACCGTATGTCCCAGTTCACCTTACCTACAAATTTGGCTTAAAGATAAACTTAGGGATGGATCTTGTTTGTAAACCAGGAACCACCTGTACTAACTCTTTAAATTCACCTTTTCAGCTTCACACTATACAAGTTGAAAATTATATGTAATTAAAAATAAAGACACACACACACACACACACACACACATTCCCAAAGCAAAGTAACTGCCTTTGCTTATGAGTGTGGGTATGGGTGCACATATTTATCTGTGTGTGAATGAAGTCTCCTTCTTCACCAGCTGTAGCTGTTTATAAATTCAAGGTCTGAGGAACAGAGATTCACTTAATATCATAGCCTTTGGGCTGTAGTGTTATTTTGTTCCTTTTCCCTTTTGCAATTCTTCCCTATGCATTTATTATTTCCCCAAAATGGAGGAAAATATGATGGTAAAATCTAGATACTATTCCCCAGCTTCATAAAATAACAGGGTACAGCTGCTATGCTTTGTCCCCACAAGAGATAGAAAATAACAGTCTTGAGATGAAAGCACTCAGAGTTGTTAATCACTTTCTAATATTCCGTGCACAGAAATATTGATGAGATATATGAAATTAGATCCACCAAGCCTGGGGTTTTACTGTTGCATATTATGGAATTAACAATAGCCAGGCAAAAGCTCTGGTTAGGCCTGATGCCATGAGACTTGGGAGCCCACCTCCTTTCTCTCTAGGCACAAAGTGCCATTTAAACCTCATCTTTGAGAGAACTAAGTCTAATGGATTGCTCCTGGTTTTAATTTTTTCTTTTAAAATGTGTTCTGTCTCAAGTGCATTTTTCAACTGTTGACTTCTCAGAAATGTGTCAGGAAGGGCTAATATGAACATACACATGTATCACAGTTAAAATAGCTTTGCTTTGGGGTATAAAGCAAATAGTACTACAGCACAGTTACCTGTGCTTTTTTCTCAAATTGGTTATGAGATCTTAAAAGCACCCCTTAAGAGCTAAATAATTATCATGTTCTTCATAATCTGAAGGAATAATGTATGTGGTTTGCTAATAATAGGATAAGAGATAGTTCAGCTATTATGTCCTTTCTGAGAAGTTTCTTCTGTAAGAAAATCTAAAATATATTTAGTACAAAAAACAATACATGTTTATACAATTGAATTTAGGGGTGAAATAGTCCATATTCTTAAAAATGTACAATTTCTGATTCAGGGAATGAATTCACTCATGATTGAACATGCTGATTTCAATTTTATTTTCTCCAGGAAAATCAAAGATTCTGCAAGGTTGATTGACCCCAGCCTTTTTTTTTTTTTTTTTCACTGAGGTATTCATACTTTTCACCTGGACTAGGTGATTGCTGAATGTGATATCCTAAAGATGACAGCAATCTCTAATAATCCTACTGATTATTAGAAACTTGAAACATTTGTAGAAAAAAAAAAGGTGACAATATAATGAAGGAGGAGTTTGCTGCACAATAGTATACAGGTAAAATTAATTACTCAATCACTTTAAGTCCACCAAAATAACAATTATGGTCATGAATAATTTTGTAAGAACCACCAGTACAAATTTCATGTCTTCCATGTGCCACCACTGTAAAAAGTTATTTATGACATAATACCAATTACTTATAAATCTTATGAGATAGTTTCTAATTCTGTAAATAAAATATATATTTATGCACAGAATCTAAACTATCTAGGTCATACACTTATAAGATGGAAGAGATAGGATCCAAATTCAGGTCTATCTGAATCCAGTTCCCCAAATTTTAAACATTTTATTAAAATGTCATGTGGCAACTCTCAAAACTAAAAATAGCAACCAGATGATAGCTATAATCTAAAACCAACATTGGTAAATGTCAAGATATATAGGACCAAAATTGAAATTATTATAATTTTCAGCTTATACTGGTAATGTGTCCCTTTTCCACTTAGAGAAAAGAAGGCTATTGGCTGGAAGGAGGATAATTTAACGTATGCCTCATCATCAGTAACCTCCCACCAGCCACTGAACCAAAGGCTCAAATCAACCATCTCAAATCAACTAACCATCGAAAGATGCTCTTCTTTACAAAATCTATGTGTTTTTGTCCTTATAAATCCTTTTTATTTAAATATTTAAGTTCCAATGCATAGAAGGGAAGTAGATATTTTTAAATTCTTTATATTAAAGATTTTGAAGATAGCCAATGAGAAAATCTGTAATAAGTTCACTAAGCACTGTAATCAAAGAAATATAATTTTTCATTACTTCTTTTCTATATGAAAATAAAGAAGGGGAGATTTAGATTCACAAATAATGAATTCCTCACATTCTTTTATAGCAAGAGAGAACCTGTTTTTCAGTTCATTTATAATTAAATAAATGAATGAGAAACAGCAGAAAGTTGACTAAGACATCAGCCACTACCAGACATCCACATAAAATATAAAAAGAGAGTTTTGAGAATTAGAAAAAAAAAATGAAATCTGGCTTCTTCATGTCAGCACAAGTACAAAATCAAATTGACTACTTTTCTTTAACAAAAGCTTGAAAAGTGGGTAGACACATAATAACTTGGATGAGGGGCAAAGAAATAAATAATAATAGAAAAGTCAGAAAAAAAGAAGATAAATTCAAAGGGAGACACTTGGAGGAAAACAAGAGTTAAAAGCAGCAAAGGTAAATACTATTGTATACATAATCATTCAATAAGAGTAGAAACAGTAATCTATGAATGGATATATACATAGAAATGCAAGCTGAACAAGTGGGGGAAGGGTGAATGGAATTACATCCAGGAATATATATAAGTTTAACAGAGGATATTTCTACATATGTTTCTATGTGTGCTACCACTATATCCATGAATATAGTAAAGCATACAGGGGGAAAAGTTAGGAAAACTTCTTAGTCATAACTAGAACACTGGGGGAATGAGTCCCTGGGACTGGGGGCTCAAGATCATCATCCTCGGGATCATCAGAGTCAATTGACATGACATAGCCCACAAAGACAAAAGTTTTACATCTTGCTTTGGTGAGTAGTGCCTGGGATCTTAGAAGCTTGTGAGTGGCCATCTAAGGTGGAACCATTGGTCTCTCCTCATCTAAAGCAAAGAAGATTGAAGAAAATCAAAGATACTTGTAAACAATTAATCTAAAGAAGAGATGGACCATGAAATCCTCAGCCTCCACAACACTGAAACCAGAAGAACTAGCTAGATGGTGTCCAGATATCACATCTGACCCCTCCAAATTGGATCACAATAGAAGGTCCTGGAAAGAGCAGTAAAAATGTGGAACAAAATTTAAAGCCATATATATACATATATGTTGTTGTTGTTATGTGCCCTCGAGTCGGCCCCGACTCATAACGACCTCTCCTTGGGTTTCCGAGGCAGTATCACTACGGAAGTAGGATTGCCCAACCTTCCTTCTGAGGAGTGGCTGGTGGGTTTGAACCGCCAGCC
>NW_006921702.1:7208456-7219501 GCF_000298275.1 Orycteropus afer afer | reverse complement strand
ACACACACACACATATATATATAGTCTTATAGAGACTGGTGAAATACCTGAAGCTATTGCTTTTATTCATCCTTTAAGCCTGGAGCTGAATTCACATATGTGGCTCAACTTTCAGCTAAGAAACAGACAGACTTTTTTTTTTTTTTAAATAAAAAGGAAAAAAAAAAAAAAGAGCAAGGGCAGATAATGATATCCTGAATCTTTAGAAAAACAAAATATCACTCATGACAACTGGGAAAGAAATTGTTCTTCAAAGGTTACAGTCATATGTAAAACAATGCTCACTTCAGGGTTTCAAGAAAGCATGAATTTGAAAACATGATTACAAATAATAAACACAATATGCTCTGACCAATGTGTACCAACTAAGCCTAGACATGGGCAGCTCCTTACAAGATATGAAAGAGAGAAGATATACATGGGTCCATTACCTGGAGGGTGAGAGGAGAAGGAGAGTAAGAAGAATGACAAGAGGTTTTATATTGCTTCAATTCATAAAATCAGCCCGATTTAGACTTGTCTTAGTGTATTCAAATGTATTCAGAAATACACCGGCAGTTTTGAAGGAAGCTGTTCTTCTTACAACTTTGTATTTGCACCCATTACTACACAAACTTATTTATAAGACACTGTGAGATATATGGATAGAGATAGATAGATATGGATAGAAAGTAGTTAGGTAGATGAATAGATGGTAGATAGATAGATAGATAGATAGATGATAGATAATATATAGATAGATGGCATCCTTATGTATAACAGAACAAAACAATGCAAGTTTTGCATTATACTCATAGTCACCAGCATGTTTAAGTTCATTATCATGGCTATTGTGACAAATCTTCTCACCAAGCATCTCTCAACACCCTTACTCATGCTTTACTTCACCAAACATGATGCTATTGCCCTATGCTTGATCCTTTCTGGTAACATGTCCAAAGCACGAGAGTTGGACAATGTTATCTTGTGATATAGATTTTTTTTTTACATTTTATTATAATTTAGGTGAAAGTTTATATAAAAATTAGTGTTTTCCAATCAATAATTCATACACAAATTGTTCCATGGCATTGGTTGCAATCCAACCATACAGTTTTCATTGCTTAATTTGAGGAAGTATAACTCTGTGTCTTTCCTCCTACTCTATCTTAGTCTGGAAGCTCTGCTGAAACCTGTCCACCATGGGTGACTCTGCTAGTGTTTAAAATATCAGTGATGTAGCTCCAGTATCATAGTAGCACGCATGCCACCACGGAATGACAAACTGACAGATGGGTAATGGGTACTGTAGTGTTCCACTCTAATTTTTCCATTCTTTCATTTGAATTTTTTATACTATGCCTCCTACTTGTCAGGCACTGATCTTAGTCTCTTGTGATACATTAATGAATATAAGAGACAAAAGTCTTTGCTCTCATAGAGTTTCATTATAGTTGGGGTGGGAAGAGATAACTAATGCAAATATAATTAAAATTGGAAAGTGATATGTGAAAGGGAGAAAAATTAATCAAAGTAGAACAATAGGAAATCTCAGGGAGTAGGCATTGAAAATTTTTAAATGGTTCTTAAAACCTCTCTAAGAAGCCAGCATTCAAGAAAGAGCTAAAGGAGAAGAGACAGCAAGCTATGCTGACATCTGAAGGAGATCATTGCAAGGAGGAGAAACAGCAGGGAAATAGCTCTTGAATAAGCAGGTGATTGCTAGGTTTGAGGAATAAGGAAGGGCAGTGTTGCTGTAAAAAGCAAGCAAGGAAGATTGCAGCCAGAGATAAACTAAGAGAGAGCAAAGGAGGGTGTATAACCTTGTGTCCTCTAGACCATTTATCAGTCTTTGGACATTACAAAGAACAGAGAAGGAAGCCACTGGATATTTGAGGTAGAGAAGTGGCATTTTCTGAGGTACATTTTAACAAGAAATCAAATTGTTGGTATGCTGAGAATAGACCAAGCAAGATAAGTGTAGAGAGCAAAGTCAGAAGTATGAAGAGCAGTTAGGAGATTATTACACATTTAAGAGGGTTATAAGATTGGAGACTGAGAAACGGTCAAATTCTGAATATGCTTTGAAAGTAGAGGATTTGTTTTTACATTAGACGTGGAGAATGAAAAAAGAGATAAGATGATTACAAGACATTTAGTCCTATCAGCGAGAAAGATAGCATTGTTTTTAACTGAATGGCACTGCCATTGAGTCAGACCTGACTCATAACAACTCCTCCTTGGGTTTCTGAGGCAGTATCACTACAGAAGTAGATTGCCTGACTTTCTTCTGAGGAGTGGCTGGTGGGTTTGAACTTCCAGCCTTCTGGTTAGCAGTCAAATGTCTCAGGCACTATGCCACCAGAGCTCCCTGTTATAAACTGAAAAGAGGAAAAAGACAGAGATAGAGACATAGATACGTAACAGAAAAATCAGAAGTTTTCTTCTGGTCATGGTAAAGGTGAAATGCCAAATTAGACCTCCAAGTGAGATGTTGACCATATACTTGATTGATGACCCTGAAGTGATATGTTGTGAAGTTGTTGCTGTTGTTAGTTGCTATAGAGTCAATTCCAATTCACAGCAAACTAATGTGTTGCAGAATAGAGCTGAGTTCCATAGGAATTTCAAGGCTGTGATCATTTAGAAGTAGATCACCAGGCCTGACTTCCAAGATAATTTTAGGTAGGTTTTAACCACCAAGATTTAGTAGTCTAGAATTTAACTATCTGTGCTATCTAGGAAACCTTTAGAGTGATATAAACTCTACATAGCCAAGAGAGGGCCATGGATGGAGTGCTGAGACTTTCCAACCTTTAGAGTTTGGAGAGGTGAGGATCCAACAAAATGTATGGAAAAAGAGACATCAGTTAGATAGAGGGAATCAGTAGAGTAAAGAATCAAGATTTTTGAGCAGAGTAACTGAAGATTCTGATTTCCAGGCAAACAAGACAAGGACTTACACACAATCATAAGCATTAATAACGTGGAGGTCATTGATTACTCTGGCAATACCGACTGCAGTCAAGTCAATTCCACCTCATAGTGACCCTATAGGACAGAATGAAACTACCCCATAGGGTTCCCAAGACTATAAATCTTCTATGGAAGCAGACTGCCACATCAGTCTCCCATGAAGCAGCTGATGGGTTTGAATTAGTGACCCACCAATTAGCAGTCAAGTGCTTCAGCACTGCACCACCAGCGTTCCTGAAGGTGAATGACAAATTGCAGGAAGTTTGGGAGACAATGAGAAAAGAGGATCCAGAGATAATGATCATAGATGTCTTTTGAAGAACTGATGATTAAAAAAAAAAAAAGCAGACTCATGAAGTAGAAAATTTTTGTTGTTAAGTGCCATCGAGTCAGACCCTATTCATAGTGACCCCTCCTTGGGTTTCCAAGGCGGTATCACTACGGAAGTAGATCGCCCAAACTTCCTTCTGAGGAGTGGCTGGTGGGTTTGAACCACCAGCCTTCTGGTTAGCAGTCAAGTCCCTTAGGCACTACACTAAAAAGTGAAGAGTTAAGGATCATTAGAAAGAAAAGAGGCTGACACTGAAAGGAAATGGCAAAATTGCTGGAGTGACACCTTTGACTAATTAAGAGAGGATGGGGTTCAGGGAACAAGAGACAGGTTCTAGTGAAATAACAATGACGTTGTTGTTGTTGTTACTTGCCGTCGAGTTGGCCCTAACTCATAGCGACCCCTCCTTGGGTTTCCGAGGCAGTATCACTACGGAAGTAGGATTTCCCAACCTTCCTTCCAGGAGTGGCTGGTGGGTTTGAACTGCCAGCCTTCTGGTTAGCAGTCAAGTGCCTTAGGCACTATACTACCAGAGATTACTTCATATATAATGTATTATACTATTGAGAGGTAGGTTGTGTGAGTCATAAAGAAAAATTAAGATGGAGGGGCAAATGAGTAATAGTTCTTTGGTGGAAAATTATCAGTGTTTCCTATATTTCACATTACTATTATTGCTCCATCATCGTTATGATGAAAAACTTGAATAAGAAATGTATATGGAGCAATATCTAAGAGTTTTAGGGGAAAAGACAAGTTATAGTGGATGCATGAAAGCAATAAAACATACTCTGATATCCAGTGATACCACTACTCATCTGTCAGTTTGTCATACTGTGGTGGCTTGCATGTTGCTATGAGACTGGAGGCTATGCCACTGATATTTCAAATACCAGCAGGGTCACCCATGGTAGACTGGATTCAGTGGTGCTTCCAGACTAAGGCAGACTCAGAAGAAGAAAAGGGGGACCATCCACTTCTCAAAGAATTGGTCAGTGAAAACCTTATGAATAGCAGTGAAACACTGTCTGATATATTACCGGAAAATTTCATGAATGGCCCTGAAACATTGTGCAATATAATGCCAGAAGATGAGCCCCTCAGGTCAAAAAGCACTCAAAATATCACTGGGGAAGAGCTGTCTCCTCAGAATAGAGCTGACCAAAATGTTGTGAATGGAATACAGCTTTCCAGACCTCCATTTGCTGATGTGGCATGACTCAAAATGAGAAGAAACAGCTGCAAACATCCATTAATAATTGGAACAAGAAATGTACAAAGTATGAATCTAGGAAAATTGAAAGTTATCAAAAATGAACTGAAATGGATAAAGATCAATATCTTAGGCAAGTAGTGAGCTGAAATGGATTGTTTTTTGCCACTTTCAATCAGACAATATGATCTACTATGCCAGGAATGACAAATTGGATAGGATTGGAGTGGCATTCATTGTCACAAAGAATGTTTAAAGATCTATCTTAAATTACAATGCTGTCATAATAGGATAATATAGGAGCTCTGGTAGCATAGTGCCTAAGGCCCTTGACTGATAACCAGAAGGCTGGCGGTTCAAACCCACCAGCCGCTCCTCGGAAGGAAGGTTGGGCAATCCTACTTCCGTAGTGATACTGCCTCGGAAACCCAAGGAGGGGTCGCTATGAGTCAGGAGCAACTCGACGGCAAATAACAACAACAACAATAAGGAAGACCAGTTAATACTACTATTATTAAATGCACCAACCACCAAAGCCAAAGACAAGGCAATTGAAAATTTTTACCAACTTCTGGAGTCTGAAATTGACCAAATTCAAACATCAGATCAAGAAGTGTTGATTATCACTGATGATTGGCATGCAACAGTTGGAAACAAAGTAGAATCACCAGTAGTCAGAAAATATGACCATGGACTGCCAAAAGAAAGATCCAATCTGTCCTGGAGGAAGTATAGTTGGAATGCTCCTTGGAAGTGAGAATGGCCAGATTTCACCTCACCTACTTCAGTGATATTGTCAGAATGGACCATTCCCTGGAGAAGGAGATCATCCTTGGTAAAGTGGAGGGTCAACGAAGAAGGGGAAGGCCCTCAATGAGATGGATTGACACAGTGGCTGCAACAATAGACTCAGGTACAGCAAGGATTGTGAGGTTGGCATAGGACCAGAAGGTGTTTCATGCTCTTGTACATATAGATAAGGTTGTTGTGAGTCAGAACCAACTCGAAGCCACCTAACAACAATAAATGGTCTAATAAATAAAACATCAATAATATACCTTCATGGAAATATTTCTAAGGATAGTCTATCTTACAAAAATGGAATTGATCAATCAAACAATAACTAACAAAAAAAGTCAAGAATGGTGTTATTGCAGTATAAAATGGCTAATAGTGATTATTGCAACACAGTAAACAAATAATGCCTAAATTATTGATGAGTATGCCTTTAAACAGAATAAAGATAAAAATGACCCTTGAGAGAAAATCTCTTGGAGATAGATCCATGAATTTGGTAGGTTTAGATATGTTGCATTTTTTAACACTCATAATTTTGAACTATAAAATCACATCTCTCTCTGACTGTTAGCATCTATTAGTAAGTTTTTGTTTTTTTTTTTAAGAATATCATTAAACTAACCCATGAAACAATTTACGAGAAGATGGATTCTTTCTTAATTTCGAGGGGAAAAATAAATTAACTATGTAAAATGAAGTTACATACCAGATAAGAAAAAAAATAAAGAAATAAAATCACCAAAACCAATGACAGAAATAGTACTATATGAGACATTCTGTTATGGTAAGTGTGTTCCTTAAAAGCAGCTCCATATATTACTAATCTACCATTAAAAATTATCTTGTAGAGAGATATTAGGCCTGGGGGGGAAATCATACTCTATATTGAAGAACTGTAGAACATATTTTAAAGCAACATGATTCTAATTTTATAATATGTATCAATATAAACACATATTACTACAAAATTGTATCATTGTTTTTTTTTCCTTCTAACCATAGAACTGCAGAAGTTTTTTCTTATTATTTTTTACATTCCTGTGTTATTAAAATTTACTTCAATGAGCTTACAACAGTTTTTCATTCAGGCAAGAAATGTCACTTCTATAAGACCTGTTTTTATAGAACAGGACAAAAATTATAAAAAGAAAAAAATAATTTTCAATAAGAAAATAATTGATAAAAGTATGAAAGCTGCATTGTGACAATAAAACCAAAGTATTTATATTAAATTTGCATTTTCATCATATATAATATATAAATTGTGACAGATAAATCCATATTTTAACTCAGAAGAAAGTGTACTTTTTTAGAAGTCACACTAGAGATGTCCAGATGTGTTGAATTTTGGAAAGAGTTTAAAATGATTGGTATTGATGTACCCCTACACCTGTGACCTAGCAATATTTTACTTTGGCTTCCCTTCCTAGTTACATACTTAACTTATAGAGTAGAAAATAAAATCTACAACAGAAAATCTTTATTGTAGAAATTACCCCCTTGAAGAAAATGATATTATTTATCCTACAAAGCACCTAAAATCAGAGTTTTAGTCTTGAGATCTGAGAGGGTCTGGTGTATGGATTAGAAGCCATTAGATATTAGTCAAGTAGCCAGAAATACAGTGTTAAATAGGCAAATTGATAACAGCTAAGGGCACAAAATAGAAACATTAGAAAATTCAAGGATGCTTCTCTTTTCTCTAAAATCAATTCAATCAGACTCTCCCCCAAGTGGAGAGGACTAGACTGATGAGAAAGCTTCACACAGTTTCAAAGCTCAGAGTGAGAGAATTACTGTAGCTTAGGGAAGATATATGCAACTTAGCTAGTATGTTGTTCAAGATCTTCAAAGTCTCCACAATCGAATTACTGAGCACTTGACAACAATGAACTAAAAGCTCTTCTGTATCTGCCACAACAATTGAGGCTGTGGATTAAAGCTCTTGAAAAAAGGGAATGATGTGCATTAAAAGGAAAGAAGTAAATCTATTTTAAAATTTGGAAGAGTATCAATAAATCAGGCTTGCTTGCTTACAAGGATTTTAGGAACATCCAAAATAACAACAACCTAAAAGAGTATGTTTATTATTGATTGAAATCCATCTATTACCTCTGGGCAGGGAGACCACTTGATTATTAGACCAACCAAGACAGGAGATCTCTGCCAAGCCCTCATCACAGACAAAGGACATGCTTACTGGGGACTCAAAGAAAATATAGTAAGGAACAGAATATCTGTATGACATTACACAGAGCAAAGTAGAGCTTTAAAACTGAGGAATAAAAAAAAAAAATGAAATAAAAGAAGTAAGAAAGTGATGACTGCAGCAGTTGACATGTACTACTGTGTTTTCCTATTCTAGTGTGTATTTTAAATAAACAGTATTTTCTCTGTAATGGATATGAAGAAGTTTTGGGGTGCTCAAATATTATCTAATTGATAAATAAAGAAAAACACAAAAAAAGCTGTACAGGTATATATTTGTCAATGTTAGGATTAGATGGTTGTAAGTAGAATATAGTCTTCCAAGGATAAAATAAATAGTGAGAATCAGGAGAGGGCATAAACTTGTAGTTAGCAGGTTTTACAAAAGAATGTTGAGTATTGGATTTTATTCATGCTTTGAATGTTCCTCATATTATTTATTTGATTCTGCAGCAAAAACCTCACAGGCATCAAAAATTTACTACCTCAATTTAAGCCATATGCTTAGGAAGGAGGACTTATGTATATTCAGACATAACACATGCACTTTTAATATTTTGGTAGTTATTACAATGACCACCGCTTGTCTTTGTTTGTCATTCAGTGGTGGTTTGCATGTTGCTGTCATGCTTGAAGCTATGCCACCAGTATTTCAAATACCAACAGGGTCACCCATGGTGGGCAAGTTTCAGCAATGCTTCCAGACTAAGACAGACTGGGAAGTAGGACCTTATAATTTACTTATAAAAATTAAGCCAGTGAAAACCTATGAATAGCAGCAGAACATTATCTGATACAGTGCCAGAAGATGAGCCCCTGAGGTTGGAAGGCTGGAAAATACAATTGGAAAGAAAAGCTGCCTCCTCAAAGTAGAGTCAACCTTAACAGTGTGAATAGAGTAAAACTTTCAGCACCTTAATTCACTGATGTAGCATGATTCAAAATGGGAAGAAATAGCTGAAAACATCCCTTTATAAGTGGAACATGGGATATACAAACTATGAATTTGGAAAAAAATGGAAGTCAGAAAAAATTAAATAGAACACAGCAAGATCAATATCCTAGGAATTCCAAACCAAACCCACAGTCATCAAGTTGATTTTGACTCATAGTAACCCACATAGGTTACTTTATGGAAGTAGATTGCCTCATCTTCCCCTCATGGAACAGCTTGTGTATTTGAACAGACAGTCTTCTGGTTAGCAGCAAAATGCCTTACCCACTGTGTCACCAGAGCTTCATCCTAGGCATTAGTGAGCTGAAATAGACTGGTATTGGCCTTTTTAAATCAGAAAATCCTAAGGTCCACTATGCCAGGAATGATAAATGAAGAGGAATGGTATCACATTCATCATCAAAAAAGAACATTTTAATATCGATCCTGAAGTACAATGCTGTCCAGGAGGAAAAAAAAAAAAAAAACTGAACCCGCTGCTATCAAGTCGATTCCAACCCATAGTGACCCCATAGGGTTTCCAATGCTGTAAATCTTTACAGAAGCAGACTGCCTCATCTTTCTCCAGTGAAATGGCTGGTGGGTTCGACTTCCAACCTTTTGGTTAACAGCACAATGCCTTAACCATAGCACCACCAGAACTCTTTGCAATGCTGTCAGTGATAGGTAATATCCAAAAGCCTACAAGAAAAACAAGTTAATACAACTATTATCAAATATGCACATCAATCACTAATGCCAAAGATGAAGAAATTGAAGATTTTTATCAATTTCCACAGTTTGAAATTGATAAAACATGCAATCAGTATGCATTAACAATTGGTAATTGGAATAAGAAAACTGGAAACCATGAGGAAGAATCAGTAATTGAAAAATATGGCCTTGGTAAAGAAATGATGTCAGTAATTATGTGATATGATTTTTCAAGGCTATTGACTTATTCTTTGCTAATACCTTTTTTCAACAACATGAACAGTGAACAAGGACATTGCTGAATGGAATACACAGGAATCAAATCGACTACATCTGTGGAAAGAGATGAAGGAGAAGCACAATATTATTAGTCTGACAAAGACTAGGGGCTAACTGCAGAACAGACCACTAATTACTCATAAACAATTTCAAGTTGACACTGAAAAAAATTAAAACAAGTCAAAGAGAGCCAAAGTGTGCCTGTGAGTATATCCTACCTCAATTTAGAGATCATCTCAAGAATAGATTTGATTCATTGAATACTAATGACCAAAGACCAGATGAACTATGGAATGTCATCAATGATCTCATACATGGAGAAAGCAAAAGGTCATTTAAAAGACAAGGAAGAAAGAAAAGACAAAATGAATGTCAGAAGAGACTATGAAACTTGCTCTTGAACTTCGAGGAGTTAAAGAGAATGCAAGAAATGATGAAGTGAAAAACTGAACAAAAGATTTCAAAGGGTCCTCAGCAATAATAACAAAGTTCAACAAGACAGAAAATAACAAATGCTGGTGAGCGTGTGGAGAGATTGGAACTCTCAGACACTGATGGTAGGACTGTAAAACAGTGCAAGCACTGTGGAAAACAGTATGATGTTTCCTTAAAAAATTGGTAATAGAAATACTATTTGATCCAGCAATTTCACTACTAGCAATATATCCTAAAGAGGTGAGATTTAGGGCATAAATAGACATATGTACACCCATATTCATCACAGCACTACTCACCACTATAGCAAAGGGATGGGAACAACCTAAGTGCCCCTCAACAGATGAATGGATAACCAAACTATGGTACATTCACACAACAGAATACTATGCAACATTAAAGAATAATGAAGAATCCATGAATCACCTCATAATATAGATGAACTGTGAAAACATTATACTGAGTGAAATAAGTCAATCACAGAAGGACAAATATTGTGACCCCATTAATATAAAAAGTCAAGGAAAGGTTTAAAAAAATTCAAAGAGTAACTCAAAAGACAAAATAAAGTATCATAAAGAAATGTGCAAAAACCTGGAGTTAGAAAACCAGAAATAAAGAACATTCTTGACATTTCTCAAGCTGAAAGAACTAAAGAAAAAATTCAAGCCTCGAGATATAAATAGAAGCATTCTGTGGACAAAATAGGAGCTCTGGTGGTGCAATTGTTAAAGCATTTGGCTGCTTATGAAAAGGTCAGCAGTTTGAACCCACCAACTACTTTATGGGAGAAAGATGAAAAAGTTTCCTTCAGTAAAGATTTACACCCTTGAAAATCCTATGGGGCAGTTCTACTCTGTTCTATATGATCACTATGAGTTGGAATTGACTTGATGGCAGCAGATTTACAGGGAAAATATTGAATGATGCAGAAAGCATCAAAAGAAAATGGGGGGAATTCAGTCACTGAACCAAAAATAATTGATCTACATTCAACTATTTCAGGAAGTAGGATAGGATTAAAAACCTGTAGTATTGAAGGAATAAGTCCAAGCTGCACTGAGGGCATTGAGAAACAATATTCCAGGAATTGATGGAATACCAATAGAAATGTTTCAATGTTGTTGTTGTTGTTAAGTGCCGTCGAGTCGTTTCCGACTCATAGCGACCCCATGCAC
>NW_006921702.1:7190033-7207366 GCF_000298275.1 Orycteropus afer afer | reverse complement strand
GACAACAGCTATGATATCCCTTGTTCCACGTCCTCTTCTGAATCCGGCTTGAACCTCTGGAAGTTCTCTATCAATATACTGTTGCAAACATTTCTGAATTATCTTCAGTAATATCTTACTAAGTAGATGCAATACTGGGTGTGCTCACTCCTCTATGGAACACAGCTACCTGGTAAATCAACTGGAAGGGATCCATATTTGTGATCCTTCTAAAGAAAAGTGATTCAACAGAATGCAGGAATTATTGAACAATACCACTAATATCACACACAAGTAAAATTTTTCTTAAGATAATTCAGAAACACTTGTAGCAGTATATTAACAGGGAACTGCTAGAAATTCAATTCAGATTCAGAAGTGATGTGGAATGAGGGATATTATTGGTGATATGAGATATATTTTGCCTGAAAGCAGAGAATGCCAAAAAGATGTGTACCTGTGGTTTATTGAATATACAAAGTCATTTGACTGTGTGGATCATAAGTAATTATGGATAACATTACGAAGAATGAATATTCCAGAACGTTTAACTGTGTTCATGAGGAATCTGTACAAAGAGCAAGAGGAAGTCATTTGAAGGAACAAGGGGATACTGTATGGTTTAAAATCAGAAAGTGTTTGTGTGAGGGTTGTATCCTTTCATCAAACTTATTCAATCTGAATGCTGAGCAAATAATTCAAGAAATTGGACTATATGGAGAATAATGTGGCACCAGGACTATAGGAAGAGTTACTAACAACATGTAATATGCAGATAACAGAACTTTGCTTGATGTAAGTGAAGAGGACTTGAAGCAGTTGCTGATGAAGATTAAAGACTTCAGTATGGACAACATACATAAAGAAAACAAACAAACAAACAAACAAAAAAACCACAACTAGATCAATAAGTAGCATCATGATAAATGAGGAAAGAATGAAATTGTTAAGGATTTCATTTTACTTGTTATTGTTGTTAGGTCCTGTTGAGTCATCTCTGACTCATACCAACCCAATGCACAGCAGAACAAAACACTGCCCAGTCCTGTGCCAGCCTCATGATCCTTGCTATACTTGATCCCATCATTGCAGCCACTGTGTCAATCCGTGTCATTGAGGGCCTTCCTCTTGTTCATTGACCCTCCACTTTACAAAGAATGATATCTTTCTCCAGGGAATGGTCCCTTTTGACAATATGACCAAAGTAGTTGAGATGAAGTCTGGTCATTCTCGCTTCCAAGGAGCATTCCGGCTGCACTTCTTCCAGGACATATCTGTTAGTCCTTTTAGCAGTCCATGGTACTCTTAGAATTCTTCTCCAATACCACAGCTCAAAAGGATCAATTCTTCTTTCATCTTCCTTATTCATTGTCCAGTTCTCACATGCATAAAGAGGTGATTGAAAATAGCATGGCTTGGGTTAGGAGCACCTTAATTTTCAAGGAGATATTTTTGATCTTCATCACTTTAAAGAGATCTTTTGCAGCAGGTACGCCCAATGCAATATGTCACCTGATGTCTTGATTACTGCTTCCATTGGTGTTGATTGTAGAACCAAGTAATATAAGTCCTTGACAACTTCAATCTTTTCTCCATCCAATGTGAAGCTGTTTATTGGACAAGTTGTGAAGATTTTTGTTTTCTTTATATTCATGTGTAAACCATATTGCAGACTGTAGTTTTTAATCTTCATCAGTAAGTGCTTCAATTCATCCTTACTTTCAGAAAGCAAAGTTGTGTTGTCTGCATATCACAGGTTGTTAATGAGTCTTCCTCCAATCCTGATGCCATGTACTTTTTCATATAATCCAGCTTCTCGGATTATTTGCTCAGCATACAAATTGAATAAGTATGGTGAAAGGATACAACTCTGATGCACTCCCTTCCTGATTTTAAACCATGTAGTATCCCCTTGCCCTGTTTAAACAACAGCCTCCTGGTCTATGTACAGGTTCCTCATGAGTACAGTCAAGCGTTCTGGAATTCCCATTCTTCTCAATGTTATCCATAATTTTTTATTATTCACACAATCAAATGCTTTTGCATAGTCAATAAAACACAAATAAACATCTTTCTGGTATTCTTTGCTGTCACCTAAGATCCATCTGACATCAGCAATGATATCCCCCATTCTATGTCCTCTTCTGAATCCTGCTTGCATTTCTGGGAATTCCCTTTCAATATACTGCTGCAACCACTTTTGAAATACCTTCAGCAAGATTTTACTTGCATGTGATATTAAAGATACTGCTTGATAATTTCTATGTTCTGAGGGATCACCTTTCTTTGGAATGGGTACAAATATGGATCTCTTCCAGTCAGTTGGCCAGGTAGCTGTCTTCCAAATCTCTTGGCATAGCTGAGTGAGTACCCCCAGTGTGGCATTTATTTGTTGAAACATCTCAATGGGTAGTACATCAATTCCTGGAGCCTTGTTCTTTTCCAATTTCCTCAGTGCAGCTTTGAATCTGTCCTTCACTACCATTGATTCTTGATTGGTCATATCCCACCTCCTGAAATGGATGAAGATCAATCAGTTCTTTTTGGTACAGTGCTTCTCTGTATTTCTTCCATCTTCTTTTGATGTTTCATGCATCATTCAATATTTTGCCCACAGAATCTTTCAATATTGCAACTCGAGGCTTAATTTTTTTTTCCTCAGTTCTTTCAGTTTGAGAAATGCCAAGCATTTGATTTTCTAACTCCAGATGTTTTCACATTTCATTATAGTAATTGGCTTTGTCTGCTTGAGGTGCTCTTTGAAATCTTCTGTTCAGCTTTTTTATCTTGTCATTTCTTCCATTTGCTTTAGCTACTCTCCACTCAAGGGCAAATTCAGTCTCTCCTGACATCCATTTTTGTCTTTTCTTCCTTTCTTGTCTTTTTAATGACTGTTGCTTTCTTCATGGATGATATACTTGATGACATCCCATAATTCCTCTGTTTTTTGGTCATTGGTGTTTAATGCATAAAATCTATTCTTTATATGGTCTGTAAATCCAGGAGGGATATTAACAAGGTCATATTTTGGCTCTCATAGACTTGTTTTAATTGTCTTCAACTTCAAGTTGAACTTGCATATGAACAGTTGATGCTCTGTTCCACAGTCAGCTCCTGGCCTTGTTTTGGCCAAAGATATTGAGCTTCTCCATCGCCTCTTGCATGGATGTAGTCAGTCAGATTCCTGTGTATTCCATCTGGTGAAGTCCACCTGTATAGCTGTTGCTTATGTTGTTGAAAAAAGATATTTGCAATGAATAAGTCATTGATCTTACAAAATTCTATCATGTGATCTCCAGCATTATTTTATCACCAAGACCATATTTTCCAACTACCAGTAATTCTTCTTTTTTTCCCACTTCTGCATTTTAGTTGCCAGTTATAATCAACACATCTTGATTGCCTATTTGGTCAATTTCAGATTGCAGAAGGTGGTAGAAATCTTCAGTTTTCTTTTCTTTGGCTTTGGTGGTTGGTACATAGACTTGAATAATAGTAGTATTAACTGGTCTTCTTTGGCATATGGGTATTATCCTATCACAGACAGCATTGTACTTCAGGAGAGATCTTGAAACAGTCTTTGTGACAATGAATGCCAACCCATTCTCTTCAATTTGTCATTCTCAGTGTAGTAGATTAGAATGGCTAACATCAATCAGTCCATTTCAGCTCATTAATGCCTAGGATATCAATCTTTATGATTTCCATTTAATTTTTGACACCTTTCAATTTTCCTAGATTCATACTTCATATATTCCATATTGTGATTATTAATGATGTTTGTAGCTGTGTCTATTCATTTTGAGTTGTGCCACATCAGTCAATGGAGGTCCTGAAGGCTTGACTCTATTCATATTATTAAGGTTGTCTCTACTCTGAGGAGTCAGCTCCTCCCTAGTCATATTTTGAGTGCCATCCAATCTGATGGGCTCATTTCCTGGCACTATATCAGACAATGCTTCAGGGCTATTCATAAAGTTTTCCAAGCATATGTCAGACAGTATTTCACTGTTATTCATAAGGTTTTCACTAGCCAATTCTTTGAGAAGTGGGTGGCCTTTTGCTTTTTTCCATGAAGTTCTGCTGTAACCAGGTCGCTATGGGTAACCCTGCTGGAATTTTGCAACACCGGTGGCATAGTCTCCACCCTCATAGCAACACATAAGCCACCACAGAATGACAAACTGACAGACATGTTCATCTCCCTTAGTTCTTCTTAACTACTCTGGGCCCACCTACCTCAGGCTCTGGCCTTAAAATAGAGCCATTCATTTTACTTGGACCCACAATCAATACCCATGGAACAAGTAGAGAAGAAATCAAATGTATTGTATTAGGCAAATCTGTTGAAAAAGATCTCTTTAAAATGTTAAAGAGCAGAGATGTCACTAAGGCCTAAGGAGTTCCTGCCCTAAGACATGGTATTTTCAATCTTCTCATATGCTTGTGAAACAGGACAATGAATAAGGAAGACCAAAGGACAATCAATGTCTTTGAATTACAGCTTTGGTGAAGAATATTAAATATACCATGGACTGCCAGAAGAATGAACTAATCTGTCTTGGAAAAAGTTACCACCAAAATGTTCCTTGGAAGTAAGTATGGGGAGACATCATCTTATGTAATTTGGTCAAGTAGTCCAGAAAGACTAGTCCCTGGAGAAGGTGATTATGCTTGGTAAAGGAGAAGATCAGCCAAAAATATTAAATGAATTGACACAGTGCATGCAACAATGTGCTCAAACATAATAAGGATTGTGAGGATGTCACAGGAATGGGCAGTGTTTCTTTCTATTGTATATAGAGTCACTATGAGTTGGAAGTGCCTTAATAGCACCTAACAACAACAGGAGAACAAAACATTAAAATCAAGTCTGGGGGTTCTGTAAGTTTCACCTTCATCTCCCTTCCTATGTGTCCCCTTCAATATAAGGATCTGATATCATTTTTAAATAAAAATACTGAAAAAAAGTGTTTCTTTTTGTTTGTGATTTGGGTGAATGTTTACAGAACAAATTCATGAAAAATGTGTTTCTTGAGTGTGGCTAACAGTGCTCATTGCTCATGATACAACACTGTACAAAATCACAGATTCCTGATTAATTGGTCGATGATAACATCAAGTCAACTGTATATATCACATGGAACCAACCAGCTCTTTGCATTAGGTTACACAATGGGTTAACACCACATCTAGTAAGCATTGAGACTCAGTGAAAAAATAGAAGTGCAGCAATCACACCTTTTACCTTAAGAAGTACAGAAATCCCAACACACCTGTATAATTCTTTAAAAGATATGTTGTTATTAGTTGCCATTAAGTCAACTCTGACTCACAGCAATAATATGTACAACACAATGAAAAATGCCTATTCCAGTGCCATCCTTATAATCTTTGCCATGTTTGAGTCCATTGTTGCAGCCATTATGTTAATCCATCTCATTGAGAGTCTTTCCCTTTTTCACTGACTCACTACTTTACCAAGCATGATATCCTTCTCCAGCAACTTGTCCCTTCTGACAACATGACCAAAGAATGAGAGATGAAGTAAGGACATTCTTGCTTCTAATATAGCATTTCAGCTATATTTCCTCCAAGACATATTTGTTCTTTCTTCCAGCAGTCCATGATATTTTCAATATTCTTCACCAACACCACAAGTTAAATGCATCAGTTTTTCAGGTTTACTATTTCATTGTTCATTGTTGCATGCATATGAGGCAACTGAGAAAACTATGCCTTGATTCAGGGGCACCTTAGTCTTAAAAGTGGCATGTTTAATTGTGGGGACCAGGTTTGCTGCTCCAATAGAGCCTGATGGAACCACTGAGACTATGGCCCCTAGCTGCCCTTCAGGTCTGGAATTGAACCCACACCTGTGGTTTCCAGCCAAACAAAGTACAGGCATGTGAGTTAAACATTTACCTCAAGTAGACACATGCCCTGGAGAGAACAATCATGGGAGAAGGAAGGGCTGCTTATGCACAGGGAGACAGCTTAGGGGGCAGGAGAGTATGGAGGGATGGACACTGGGAAGAGGTAACTATGGGGAAGAAGTGGGAGGGGAGCTGTTGCATTGTGGTAAACTGTGTTCAGTAACATGAGACAAAGTATATGTGAACTGTTGTATGGAAACCGAATTTACTCTGTAAATCTTCACCCAAATCACAATAAATAATAATAATAATAATAATAATAACAATAATAATAAAGTGACATCTTTAACACCATAAAGAGGTCTTTTGCAGCCGATTTTCCCAGTGCAATACATTATCTGATTTCTTGACTGATGTTTCCATGAGCCCTGATTTTGAATCCAAGTAAAATGAAATTCCTGACAGCTCCAATCTTACTCCATGTATCATGATGTTGCTTATTGGTCCATTTATGAATATCTTTGTTTCACTTATGATGATATGTAATCCATTATGAAGACTGTAGTCTTTGATCTTCACCAGTGAATGCTTCAAGTCATCTTTACTTCAACAAGCAAGGTTGTTTTCTCTACATATTAACACAAGTTGTTAATAGGTGTTCTTCAAATCCTTATGCCATGATCTTCTTCACATAGTACAACTTCTTGGATTATTTGCTCAGCATACTGATTGAATGAGTATGGTAAAAGGATACCACCCTGACATATAAATTTCCTGATTTTAAACCACACACCTTCTTCTGCTTGAATGATGCCTCTTGGTCTAAGTACAGGGTCCTCATGAGCACAAATAAGTATTCTGGAATTACCATGCTTCACAATTTTATCCATAATTTCTTATGATCCACACAGTCAAATACCTTTGCATAATCAATAAAACACAGGTGAACATCTTTTGAGAATTCTTTCCTTTCAGCCAAGAGCCATCTGACATCAGCAGTGATATCCCTTGTTCCACACCCTCTTCTGATTCTGGATTGAAGTTCTGGCAGTTCCTGTCAATATACTGCTGCAAATATTTTTGTATTATTGTCATCAAAATTTTACTTGCATGTGATGATAATGATGTTGTTTGATAATGGCCGCATTCTGTTGGCTCAAATTTCTATGGAATAAGCACAAATATGGATTTGTCATTGGCCAGGTAGCTGTCTTCCAGATTTTCGGTATAACCATAGAGCACCTCCAGACCCTCATCCATTCATTGAAATATCCCAATGGGTATTCCATCAATTCCTGGAAACTTGTTTTTCACTAATTGTTTCAGTGCAGCTTGGGCTTGTTCCTTCAATACCATTGGTTCTTGATCATATGTCACCTCCTGGAATGGTCAAATACCAACCATTTTTAGTACAGTGACTCTGTTCCATCTGTCCTCTTTTGCTGCTTCTTGTATTGGTACATATTTTGCCCATATCAAAACCAAAAACAAACTCTCTGCCACCCACATTTATAATCACTATTAATGTTGTTTAGAAAAAAAAAAAAAAAGGTATTTGCAATGAATAAATCTTGCAAAATTCTACCATGTAGTCTCCAGTGTCTTGTCTTTCACGTAGGCCATACTTTTCAACTACAGATGCCCCTTCTTTGTTTCTAATTTTCACAGTCTAATTACCAATAGGGAGCTCTGGTAGCATAGTGCCTAGGCACTTGACTACTAACCAGAAATCTGGCAGTTCAAACCCACCAGCCACTCCTCGGAAGGAGGATGGGGCAATCTACTTCCGTAGTGATACTGCCCCCAAAACCCAAGGAGGGGTTGCTATGAGTCAAGTCCAACTTGACAGCACATAACAACAATAACAATTACTAATAATTATTAATACAAATTGATTGCATGGTTGGTCAATTATAAACTACAGAAGTTGGTAAAAATCTTTATTTTTTTTTCTTTGGTGTTAGTAGTTGGTGGGTAAATTTTAATAATAGGAGTATTAACTGATCTTCATTGAAGGCATATGGATATCATTCTACCACTGACAGCATTGCACTTCAGAATAGATTTAGAAATATTCCTTTTCATGATTAATGTATGTTATTCCTCTTCAATTTTTCATTCCAGGTGTAGTAGACCTTGTGATTGTCTGATTTTGAAAAGGCCAATATCAGTCCATTTAGGGTCATTAATGACTAAGATATCAGTCTTTAGGCATTCCATTTCATTTTAACAACTTTCAATTTTCCTAAATTAATACTTCATACAATCCACATTCTGATTTTCAATGAATGTTTGCAGCTGTTTCTTCTCATTTTCAGTCATTCAACATCAGCAAATGAAGGTTCCCCAAAGCTTCACTCCATCCATGTCATTATAGTCAACTCTATTTTGAGGAGATCATATCCTTTCCCTAGTCATATTCTGAGTGCCTTCCAACCTGAGGGCCTTATCTTCCAGCAACATATTGGACAATATTTCACTGCTCATAAAGTTTTCCAGTATAGTTTATTACTGGTTTTCAGTAGCCAATTTTTTCAGAAGTTTATGGCCTTATCCTTCTTTCTAGTCCATCACAGTCTGGAAGCTCTGCTGAAACCTGTCAACCATGGGTGAACCTGCAGGTATTTAAAATACCAGAGACATAGCTTCCAGCATCACCGCAACACACAAGCCACTACATTATGACAAATTGATAAACGAGTGCTCTTATATAAAAGATACATAGATAGACAGGATAGACAGGCTAAATGATCAGGTGTGTCTAGACAAAAGGGAATATACCCATGACCATATATAGGTTTGGCAGATGATATTTCTACATACATATTTGTATGTGCTATAGGAATGTCCATATATATAATAGAGCTAATGGAGTAAAGTTATGATAACTTTCTAGCCACAGCCAAACACCTTGAGGGAGTGAATCACTAGGTCCATCAGCTCAAGACCGTGGTCACAGAAGATACTAAGCTCAATTGGCT
Source organism: Orycteropus afer afer (assembly GCF_000298275.1). Classification (NCBI taxonomy): domain Eukaryota; kingdom Metazoa; phylum Chordata; class Mammalia; order Tubulidentata; family Orycteropodidae; genus Orycteropus; species Orycteropus afer. The sequence goes on along the minus strand of NW_006921702.1, from coordinate 7,198,530 downwards.
TAATATACTACACAAAAACATTGTTTTACATCCTACTTTGGTGAGTAGAGACTAGGGTCTGGAAAGTTTGGAAGTCGCCATCCAAGATACAGTTGGTCTCTCCTCATCCGCAGCAAAGAGGAATGAAGAAAACAAAAAATACACGGAAACAAGGGATAGTGGTCCATGTGAAACTCAGCCTACCTGATCCTGAGACCAGAAGAACTTAATAGTGCCTGGCTACCACTGTCAACCACTCAGAAAGAGATCAAAATAGGAGATCCTGGATAAAGTGGGAGAATACTGTGGAACAAAACTTGAACTTATGAAAAAAGTCCAGTTTACTGAGCTGACAGAGATTGGTGAAACCCCTGAGACTATGGCCCCTACTCACTGTTATGGCCTGAAATTGAACTTACTCCTGTTACTTCTAGGCAAACAATAGACAAACATGTAAGGTGAACATGAAACTAGGTAGGTATACTCTTTAGAACAATCAAACATGGGAGACCAGAAAGAAGTATTTGCACAAGGAGATAGCTCAGAGGGCAGGAATACATAAGACAGAAGAACACAGGGTAAGGGTAACCAGAGGGGAGAAGTGGGAAGAGAGCTGTTACATTGTGAGGTTTGCATTCAATATCATGAAAAAAAAATGTGTATGAAAAATATTGTATGGAAAATGAATTTTTTCTGTAAATTTTCATGCAAATCACAATAAAAAAAATTGATGTGGGAACCAGGACAAAATCAGAGTTTGAAGCCCAGTGTGTTCATATGGACCAACTCATAACAGCTCTCAAATTCATAGATCCAACAGACAGTGCTTCTTCTCTGCCTGCCTAGGCCTTGTACACAAAATAAAATTAAAAAAACAAACAAACTACTATTTAATATGGGAGAATTTATTTTTCCAAACTGTCTGTATTCTGCCTAAACTGTTTGTTATCAGCCTGAGTCTCTGAACTTTTTTTTTTTTTCTGTACTTTATCACAGAACAGATGTTTCAGTAAACTGTCATCATGGACACATTTTGAAAGTTCAATTATAAGTGTATGTTTTTATCAACAAAACTTCAAGATAATTTATGCTATTTATACTTTTAAAACCAATAAAAATCATCTGACATTATCAAACACTTAAAATTAATTATGCAGAAAACTGCTGGGCCCTTAAATTATACATAGATTCATTCACTCTATGAAAACTTAAACAGTCTGGAAAATCAAAATATATTACTTCAGAAAAAAATGCATGAAATTATTAAGTCCTGCTAAAAGGGCAAGGAGGCCAGATGTTTGGACCTCCTCTAACCCCACAAGAGGAAGACAGAATCACTATCAGTAGCCCAAGGCCCATTACTGTGAAGCCAGACATGCTGCCTCCCTCCAGCCCTTTCACCAACTGTTCCTCCCAAAGCATTTCTCCTCAGTTCGATAATTCACTGCAGTGGCCACACAGAGCTCACAGATTATGAGTTTATTAGGGAAGCACCATGGACTACAATTCAAGTTCAGGAAAAAATGCTCAGTCTCTCTCCCAGCCCACCGTCCCTCAGCCAGTAGTCTCTCACAGTCTCTTTCCCAGCAGTGCGTGTCTCAGGAGCACGTGTCTCTTTCAGCAGCACATCTTCCTCAGCCAACAGTCAGAGAGAGTTCTGCCTCGGAGGCCTCCTTTTAAGCATGGCAGAGTGGCCAAATTAACCAATCATAACATTAGAACTCTAAGCACCTGAGAGAGAGTGGGAAGCTCCCAGAACATTGTTTTGTGCCACTCCCAACAGAAATACTCCAGGTGGACAACTTTAGCAATCAGGAGCTCCTCAGTTGCTCATAGAAAATTCCACCTCGGAGTTTACAAAGACTTATGGGTAGAAAAGTCACACTAAGTAATTTACTACACTGCAGCTCTTAATGAGGAAAAAGTTTACAAAATTTTCTACATCATGTAAGAAGAGCCTTAAATTTCATATATTTTTAAATGTATTAATTGATCATGTTATATATAGGTGAAAAGATAAAACACTTGATCATCTAGAAAGTGTTTTTCTATAGACTTTATTAAGAAGAAAAGTTCATAAAGTAAGACTATGTTCACATCCTTAAACACACACAGGAGGCACTTTCAGTGGTAAGTACATCTTCAGTTACAGTCAAATGAAAGGAAATAAAAATGTTTAAACCTTCTCATATTATTAAGCTTTTAGAAAGATAAATGTAGAAAACACACTGTTTGGAAAACAAAATCTTTCAACTATTTTATAGGAATGAAAGAATTATCAAACTTCAAAATTAAATATACCAAAAATTTCATTGATATATTTATCATATCATTTACTCAGCTGAATTTCTAATAATTAAAGCAATGATGGAATTTGTTGAATATCAGCAAAAACATAATAATGTTTACAATTGTTACCTATAATATGGACAATATTACCATGTTGTGTGTAGAATGGAATAATTTTTTATGAGCTTCTTTCTGCTAAAGGTGAGAATAATAACAATATCCATAGGCTCCTCTCTCTGCCATTAAAATATCAGTATGAGAGTGTAAAACAAAGGCAATTTTCAGTAACCATGAAGAAATGCAAATTGAACTTAAGAAAGTATGATTGTGTTATATTGAATTAAAAAGTTGCTGATTAAAAATAATAATAAAATAATTTCAAAACAATAGGAACCATCCTTAAAGGAAACAAATTCATAAATCAGAATTTAGAGGGTAATATAAATACCACATACAGTAAGAGAACATTACTTTTTTCTCTTTTTTTTTTTTTTTTGCCACTTCAACATTTTTTGCTTATACAATTCAGTGACACCTATTAACACTGTAAACAGAAACTCAGTGTTTCCTAGATAATTACTACTCCTCTCCCTCTTCTTATTGCCCCTAGTAATCACTAATAAACTTTGGTGTTTGTATGTGTGCCTATTCTAGACATATCATATAAATGGGATTATACAATATTTGTCACTTTGTGATTGACTTATTTGATTCAGAATAATGTTTTCTATCTTCATCCTTGTAGCATGTACAGGACTTTGTTTCTCTTTATGGCTGAGTCATATCTGTATACCACATTTTATTTATCCATCCATGTGCTGATAGACATTTGAGTTATTTCCATCTTTTGGCTATTGTGAATAGTGCTGCAATAAACATTGATGTACCTATGTACATATGTCTACTTGGTTGGCCAATTTTAAATCTCTTGGGAATAAGTTTTGTTAAATTAGAGCAGTGAAAGACAAAAAAAAATTCAAATAAGTGACAACTACAATACAATATTATGATTGTAGGAAACAGTAAAAAGATTATTATCTAAACATCACTGCAGAAATGTAGGTCCAGTATATTCAAGAATGGGCATGTAATCTATAATGAGAGGGGTTATTGTGTGTACAAGTAATCTGGAGAAAACTTATTAACCAGAATTGAACCAGTTTCCTTACCTCATGACACTTTATAGATTTTTCTCTCCAATATAAATCCCCCAGGGGAATATGATGCCCAGCTGGATTCACACCATGTACACATAGAGCGCATTTTTACTTAATTCTGTAAAAGATGTTGCAAGGTGAGTTGTGTGTGTGTGTGTGAAATAAATACTTGGGCAAAGCTGAATATTAGATCAACTATTAAATGAGTATTAAATGAGTGCTGGGAAAAAAAGAAAGGTAAGACAGGTAAAGCATATATTGTTATTACTATGTTCCTTTCCATTTCTTATTTTTAGATTATTGTGAGTTGTCATCGACTTGGCCTTTTACTCATGGTGACTTCATGTACAACAGAATGAGATGCTGCTCAGTTCTACATCACCTTCAGGATAATTGGCATGTGCAAATTCATTGATGCAGCCACAATGTATTTTGAGTGCCTTTTAACCTAGGATGCTCATCTTCCAATATGACATTCTGTTGTGAACCATAGAGTTTACGTTGATTAATTTATGGAAGTACATCATCAGTTCTTTCATTCTAGTCTGTGTTAGTCTGGAAATGCCACTAAAACCTTTCACAAGCCTGGTGATATTTAAAATATTGGTGACAAAGCTTTCAGCAAGCCACCACAGTATGACAAACTGACAAATAAATGATGTTATTATCAAATAATTCCATAGAATCCATCAGGAGTTTACTCTTCTAACTGGAATAACTTTCAGTTCAAATATTTTTCTGGACATATTGGGTGGATTTCATCCTTCGAAGTTTTAAAATTTAATTTTCTGTCTGATAATATCTTCAGAATAACAGACAAAATGTCTCTGATAAGAAAACAAATGCTTGGAAACATTTGACCTTGTTTTTTGCTTTTCTCTTTTATAAATTTTGCATTAAAATATATGCAAGTGCAAATATATTTCTAAAAGCCCAGCTGTTTAAACACATTTAAAAGTTAATGGAGATCTTCCCATGCATTTATACTGCAAGGTAAAACCAATGACAAAAAATGATGTCAGTTTTACAAATAAAATCTTACAGCTAGTGAAATAGTGGTAGAAATCTTAGCTCCACTTGTCCTATTTTAATATAAAACAAAGAAAAAATTGCTTCAGTAATATATTTTAGTTTTTCTAGTACTGCACAGTGGAGAAAAATATTTAGGTTTAATAGTTTATTTCCTTTTTTTTCTATTTCATCTTTCTTTGCATTGTAATAATGTCTTTCTTCAAGTACATATTCTAAAATGACTATATTTAAATAATATATATATATATATATGCAAATATACATATACATATATATGTATGTACTTGTATTTAATATGCAAATGAGTAACTATGAAATGACTATATGACTTTTAGAGCGTGTTTCCTCTTTCTTCTGCTTCTCTGACTCTTTTCTATATCTCTTCATGTTTCTATGTTTTTATCATTTCAAACAGAATTTGAGGTAATTCAAGCCAAGGTAATACAAATCAGCAAAAAAAAAAAAAAAAAAAAAAAAAAAAAAAAAAAAAAAAAAAAAAAAAAAAAAAAAAAAAAAAAGTCAAAGAATGACAAACAAAGTGTAAAGGAAACAAAGCCAAGAAAAGGAATATCAAGAAACTGTCTAGGGAAGAAGAATTACAACTGCAAATAAACTTTATTCTGAGGCCAATGGGAAAATACAAGTATTTACTCATTCAGTATTTCCATTTGATGTTTTTTCCAGCCCACTGAAAGCAGGGATCAGAGCAGTCCACCACCACCCCTCCAATAATCACTGCATAAATTTCCATTATGAGTGCTTCATTAGTCATCCTATGCTAATTAACAGCTCTCTTTCCTTCTCACATTTAACCTGAGCTGCTCCAATTCAAAATACAAAAAGGCAGATTTGAAACTTTTTCCTTTATCTGCCTATCACATGATATGCCTTCCATAGTATCTAACTTTAAATTTTAAAAAATAGAAAAAAAAAAAAACTGAAACATTAATAAAATCTTATTTCCTCAACTTACACCTAAAAATGGGATTTTTTTCCTATTTCTAAAAGTCAATGCTGTTCCAGATCACAACTTAAATTTTTTTCCAGGGGATCAGATATCTGAAAGTCAAACTCAGAGGTTGCCTTTTTCCATGAATTTTTACCAAATCTGTGCTGAAGAAACAACTCTGTGTTAGTTAAGATGCAGAATGAACAAATTTAACAAGGACCCAAAGAACAAACAATGGTTGAAACACACTAAATTCCTGTTTCTTTCTGGGGTATTACTTCTAAGGGAAAATATCTAGGGTTTTCAGTGGGTGAGCTTAGCCCTGTGCTCTGGTAACCCTGTATATTTTTGGCCTAGGGTAGAACTGGTTCCTGCTTTTATTGGTCTCTGAGTTCTCTGCCATCTGTACTTTGCTTCACAGGTGCCTTAATAACTGATTCACCAATCCTTTGTATTGAATTTCCTTTGCTTTTTTACTTGGAGTGTTTTAATGGTTGGACCTTGTTACGTTCCAGTGACTTCAATTTTTTGACTCCATCATCCAGACAGCAGAAATTCCCAAACTAAAGATTTTTTTTTTTTTTTTTTTGCCTGAGGACAAAATATGGCTAAAACATATTTGTAAATAGTTGCATTAGAATGCAGCCAAGCGCCCTTGATTATCTATTGCACTTATATCCTATTACATGTCCTCTTCTGAATCTGGCTTAAATTTCTGGCAGTTACCTGTCCATGTGCTCCTGTACCTGTCTTTGAATTATCTTCAGCAAAATTTTACTTGCATGTGATATTAATGATATTGTTTGATAATTTCCACATTCTGTTGGATTGCCTTTCTTTGGAAGGGGTACAAATACGACTCTCTTCCAGTCAATTGGCCAGGTATCTGTCTTCCGAATTTCATGGCATAAATGAGCAAGAGCCTCCAGAGCTGCATTCCTTTGTTGAAATATATCAATGGGCATTCCATCAATTCTTGGAGCTTTGTTTTTGCCACTTCCTTTAGTCCAGCTTCAACTTCTTTCTTGGGTACCACTGTTTCTTGACTGTATACTATCTCTTGAAATGGTTGAACATCAATTCTTTTTGGTACAGTAAATTTGCATACCTTCCATCTTTCTTGATGCTTCCTGCATCATTTAATATTTTGGCCATAGAATGCTTCAATATTGCCATTTGAGGCATGAATTTTTTCTTCAGTTCTTTCAGCTGGAAAAATGCTGAATGTGTTCTTCTTTTCCATATTTCTAACTCACAGTTTTCTCATTTTTCATCATAATACTTTATTTTGTCTTCTCAAGCTGCCCTTTGAACTCTTCCCTTATCATTTCTTCCCTTTATCATTTCTTCCATTTGCTTTAGCTTTTACTTCATCATTTTTTTCACTTGCTTAAGCTGCTCTCCATTCAAGAGCAAGTTTCAGAGCCTCTTCTTACACATATTTTGGTCTTTTCTTTCCTTCCTGTATGATACCCTACATGTCTTCCCACAATTCATCTGGTCTTCAGTCACAGGTATTCAATGCATCGAATCTAAAATTCATATGGGCTCTAACTTCAGATGGGATATATTTAAGGTCTTATTTTTGATTTTGTGGACTTGTCTTAACTTTCTTCAGCTTCACCTTAAATTTGCATATAAGCAGTTGAATGTCTGTTCCACAGCTGGCCCCTGGTATTACACTTACTGATGATTTTGAGCTTCACCATCAACATTGCATCAGGATTGGAAGAAGACTCTTTACAACCTGTGATATGCAGATGACACTTTTCTTGCTGAAAGTGGGGCTGACTTGAAGCAACATAAAGAAAATCCTTACAATTGGACCAGTAAGCAACGTCATGATAAACAGAGAAAAGATTGAAGTTATAAAGAACTTCATTTTACTTGGGCCCACAATCAACACACATGGAAGCAGAAATCAAGAAATCAAATAATATATTATACTGAGCATATCTGCTGCAAAAGACATCTTTAAAGTCTTAAAGAACAAAGGTGTCACTTTGAAGAATAAGGCAAACCTGTACCAAACCATGGTAAATTCAATAGTCTCATACCTATGTGAGAGCAGACAAGGAATAAGAAAAACCACAGAAGAATTGATGCACCAGAACTGTGATGGTTGCAAATAATATTGAATGTATCATGGACTGCTAGAAGAATCAACAAACTTGTCTAGGAGGAAATACAGCTACAATGCTCCTTAGAAGTGAAAATGACCATACTTCATCCCTTGTACTTTGGTTATGTGGTCAGAAGAGGCCAATCTCTGAAAAAGAACATCAAGCTTGGTAAAGTGGAGCATCAGTGAAAAAGGGGAAAACCCTCAGTGAGATGTATTGACACGGTGGCTGGGAAGATGGGCAGAGATCGTGAGGATGGTACGCGACAAGGCAGTTTTTTGTTCTGTTGTGCATAGTCTTACTATGAGTCAAAAGTGATTAAATTACACCTAACAACATGTTTGTGTTTGTGCAACAAGGACAGAGTTTAGTAGTTGCAGCAGAGATAGTGTGACCCCCAAAATTTAAAGTATTTACTATCTGGTCATTTACAGAACTCCTGCCCTAGAGTGTTGTGCTCATTTCTTTGTGTGAGTTGGTTCACCAGCACATTTCTAGGATGGAATGTAGGATAGATTCAGGAAGGGAAAAAGAAGGATTGTAACTGCATCCTTTAAAATCATGTCCCCAAACCTGCTCAGATTTCTATCATCTCTATCTTGTAAGCTTGTATTAAGGCAAACAGCCACATTTATCTCAAGGGGAGATCAGGAAATTTAATCTTCATTTTGTGTGGCTACAGAGTCCTTAAGTGGTGTAAACAGATGAAACTATCATCTGCTAGCCAAAAGATTAGACGTTAAAATTTACCCAGACATACCTCTGAAGAAGCCCTGGAGATTTACTTACAAAAATTAGTCCCTTAAAACCCTATGGAGCGAGTTCCGGTAAGATGACAGAATAGGCAGAAAGACTGGACAGACCCGCTTCAACAACAACAACAAAAGGGCCAATTAACACAGGTACCCACCCACCAGCACTCCTCGGAAGGAAGATGGGGCAATCTACTTCCGTAGTGATACTGCCTC
>NW_006921702.1:7185050-7186358 GCF_000298275.1 Orycteropus afer afer | reverse complement strand
TTTCCAGTGCACATGGAACATTTTCCATGATAGGCCATATGTTAGGCCATAAAGCAAGCCTTAATAAATTTAAAAACATTGAAATACTGCAAAGCATCCTCTCAGATCATAATGCTATCAAATTAGAAATCAACAATAGGAAGATCAATGGAAAAAGAGTGAACACATGGAAACTGAACAGCACCCTCCTTAAGAAAGACAGGGTAAGAGAAGAAATAAAAATTGAAATTCAAAAATTCCTTGAATCAAACTAGAATAAAAATACAACATACCAAAATCTTTAGGGCATAGCAAAAGCAGTGATCAGAGGCTAATATAAAGCAATAAATGCACATGTCAAAAAAGAATAAAGAGCCAAATTCAACACTATAAACCAACATCTCCAACAATTAGAAAAAGAACAGCAAGAAAATCCTACACTCACCAGAAGGAAGGAAGTAATCAAGATTCGAGCAGAAATCAATGAAACAAAATAGAAGGGCAATAGAAAAAAATCAATAACACCAGAAGTTGGTTTTTTGAAAAGATCAATAAAATTGACAAACCACTGGCAAATATAACAAAGGAAAAGAGGGAGAGAGTACAAATAACATGAATAAGAAATGAAATGGATGACATCACAACAGAACCAACACAAATAAAAAAGATACTATCAGGATACTATGAAGAACTGTACTCCAACAAATTTGAAAATGTGGAAGAAATGGACAGATTTGTAGAAACACACCTCTTACCTAAACTGACACAGAGCGATGTGGAAAATTTGAACATATCCATAACAAAAGAAGAAATTGAACAGGTCATCAGAAAATAACCAAGAAAAAAAGTCCTGGCCCAGACGGTTTCACCAGAGAACTCTACCTAACATTCAGAGAACTTACACCAATCCTACTCTCAAAGTATTCTGAAACATAGAAAAGGATGGAATCCTCCATAACTCATTTTAGGAAGCAAGCATAACCTTGATACCAAAACCAGGCAAAGATATCACTCAAAAGGAAAACTAAGACCAATATCCCTCATGAATATAGATGCAAAAATCCTCAACAAAATCCTAGCCAATAGACTTCAACAACATATCAAGAAAATCATTCATTATGACCAAGTGGGCTTCATATCAGGTATAGAAGGATCGTTTAACATTAAAAAAACAATCATCATCATCCACCATATAAGAAAAACAAAGAAAAAGAACCGCATGATCATATAAATTGATGCAGAAAAGATATTTGATAAAATCCAACACCCATTCCTGAACAAAACTCTCAGCAAAATAGGAACAGAAGGGACATTCCTCAACATAATAAA
>NW_006921702.1:7142423-7184484 GCF_000298275.1 Orycteropus afer afer | reverse complement strand
CGTGGATAGGAAGATTGAACACTGTGAAAATGTCAGTTCTACCCAAAGCAATCTATACATTCAATGCAATCCCAATCCAGATCCCATCAACATTTTTTAAGGATATGGAAAAACCAATCACTAGCTTTATATGGATTACAAAGAGATCTTGGATAATCAAAGCACTATTGAAGAAGAACAAAGTAGGAGGTCTCACACTTGCAGATCTCAAAACCAACTATATAGCCAGAGTAGTGAAAACTGCCTGGTATTGGGATAATGGCAGACACATAGAACAATGGAATAGAATTGAGAACCAAGTAATAGATCCATAGACCTATGGCCAGCTGATATTTGACAAAGGGGCAAAATCCATTAAATGGCAAAGAGAATGTTTGTTTAATAAAGGGTGCTGGCAATCCTAGATATCCATTTGCAGAAAAAGGAAACAAGGTCTGTACCTCACACCATGCACAAAAACTAACTCCACATGGATCAAAGGCTTAAATGTGAAACATAAAACTGTAGAGTTCCTCAAGGAAAAACTAGGGGAAAATTTAGGGGCCCTAATGTATGGCATAAATAGACTATCAAGTATAACCCAAGATGCACAAACAGCAGAAGATAAACTAGACGAATGGGACCTTCTAAAAATTAAATTTTTATGTGCTTCCAAAGACTTCTCCAAAAGGGTCAAAAGAGAACCTACAGATTGGGAAATAATATTTGGTAATGACATATCAGACAAGGGACTTATCTCTAGAATTTATAGAAAACTCCGACACCTCAATAGCAAAAAGACAAAAAATCCAATTAAAAAATTGTCAGAGACATGAATAGACACTTCACCAAGGAAGATATTCAGGCAGCCAACAAACATATGAAGAAATGCTCACGATCCTTAGCTATTAGACAGGTGAAAATCAAAACAATGAGATACCATTTTTCTTCAGCACTAGTAGCAAAGTTTAACAAGACAAAAAATAAAAAATGCTGGAGAGGATGTGTACAGATTGCGACTCTCATACACTGCTGGTGTGACTGTAAAATGGTACAACCACTGTGGAAAGCAGTATGGCGGTTCCTTAAAAAGTTGGAATTAAAATAACATTTGATCCAGCTATCCCATTACTAGGTATATATCTTAAGAAGTGAGAGCCATGACAAGAACAGACATATGCACACTCATGTTCATCATCACACTACTTACAGTAGCCAAAAGATGGAAACAACCTAGGTGTCCATCAACTGAGGAATGGATAACCAAACTAGGGTACATACCCACAATGGAATACTATGCATCCCTAAAGATTAACCTAGAATCTACAAAACACAGCATAATGTGGATGAACTTGGAAGACATTATTCTGAGTGGAATAAATCAATCACAGAAGGACAAATATTGTATTAGTCTGTATTACCAGGGGTGGGAGGGGATGGGAGGAAATACTGTTAGATAAGTAGAGATAAGTATTGATTTGGGTGAAGAGAAGGGCAATGTACCAAATGTGAGTGATCACCATGGTGGCATTGAGCAAGAGGAAGACATAGGTAGGTTCATGGGAGGTACAGACAACAAAGATGAACCCTTTGCACATACAGTACTGTGTCATCAGTGAAGGTAAACATGGGTATAGATGGGTGGACAAGCTGAACTATTAGGTATGTCTATGAAGTGGGGAGTGTACCCAAGACCATGTACAAGGTTGGCAGACATTGGTCTTATAAGTGTATTTGATATGAATTCCCAGGTGTATAGTAGAGCTGACAAGGGACAAGGTTGTAGTCACTTCTTGTTCACAGCCAGCTACTCAGAGGGATCAAGTAGATGAACCTGTGGGCTCAGGACCATAGTCACAGGGGACATCAAGATCAATTGGCATAACATACTACACAAAATATTATTCCACCTCCTACTTTGGTGAATAAAGACTGTGATCTTAAAAGCTTGCAAGTAGCCATCTAGATGCAACAATGAGTCTCTCCTTGTCCAGAGTAAAGAAGAATGAAGAAAACCAAGATTCATGGAAAAAATTAGTCCTAGCAACTGGTAGACCATTTGATTCACAGCCTATATGACTATGAGACCAGAAGAACTAGATGGTGCCTGGCTACCACTGTCAGCCACTTGGAGGAGGATCTATATAGGAGATCTTGGATAGAGAGGGAGAACAATGTGCAACAAAACTCAAAATTATTTGGGACAAAAAAAAAGGGGGACCAGGTTTGTTGGTCTGATAGAGCCTGGTGGAACCACTGAGACTATGGCCCCTAGCTGCCCTTCAGGTCTGGAAATGAACCCTCACCTGTGGCTTCCAGCCAAACAAAAGACAGGTATATGAGTTGAACATTTACCTGAGGTAGATACACTCCTTGGAGAAAACAATCATGGTAGAAAGAAGGGCTGTTTATGCACAGGGGGACAGCTCAGGGGGCAGGAGTGCATGGAAGGATGGACACCGGAAAGAGGTAACTATTGGAGGAAGTGGGAGGGGCGCTGTTGCATTGTGATAAATTGTAATCAATGCCATGAGACAAAGTGTATGTGACCTGCTGTATGGAAAATGAATTTGCTCTGTAAATTTTCACCCAAATCACAATTAAAAAAAAAATAATAATAAAAGCATACAGCAAGGAAAAAAGCAAAGATGCCCCATGCCTGAGGGGATTAAAATGTAAGCAGACATGTATGATATATTAATAAGCTATGTTAGAAAATTAAACTAAACTTACTATTGTAAAAGGTAATTTCCTAAATTGCTGTTGTTTGTTGTTGTTATGTGCCGTCGAGTCGAACCCGACTCATAGTGACCCCTTCTTGGGTTTCCGAGGCAGTATCACTATGGAAGTACATTGTCCAACCTTCCTTCCAAGGAGTGGCTGGTGGGTTTGAACTCCCAGCCTTCTGGTTAGCAGTCAAATGCCTTAGGCACTTATGCTACAAGAGCTCCATATTTCCAAAATAGTAGTAGCTTAAAAGATTTTTTTTAATTAACTTACAGAAAAGTTTTATATTTTCTACTAGGTATACTCTTACTTTTTCATCTTTTGATATCTGATTATATTACATCATATTGGTTGTACAATGTATGTTGCTGTTCAGTTTCCTTTTTATGTTTCCAGTTGCATGTGTGTGTGTGTGTGTGTTTAGTAAGAGAAGTACATCCTTATGGAAAAAAAAAGAAAACTATGGAGCACAGTTCTAGTCTGATATACATGGCTTGCCATAAGTCAGAATTGACTCTGTTGCAAATTGATTGGGTTTGTATAGGTAAGTGAACAGCTAAAGAATTGAGAATTTGTGAAAAGGAGAGAATTGTAATCCTCATAATGGAATGAAGGCAATCCTCATTTTCCTTCAAGTAAGAAACCACCTAAAGCCAGGGCATTAGATGTGTTGTGTGTTCATGATGTTAAAGAACATTTTTTTTCTTAAAAAATGACATTAAGCCTTTTAAATTCAGCATCTGACACTTTTCTTGAGAACCAGCATTTTATATTTGTGCTAAATGACTACAGTCAGTTGTTGTTGTTAAGTGCTAGCGAGTCATTTCCGACTCATAGTGACCCTAAGCACAGCAGAACGAAACACTGCTTGGTCGTGAGCCACCTCCACGATTCTTGCTACACGTGATCCCATTGCCACTGCCACCATGTTAATACCCTTTGTTGAGGGCCTTCCCCTCTTCTGTTGACCTTACCAAGCATGACATCCTTCTCCAGGGAATGGTCCCTTCTGACAATATGACTAAAGTATGTGAGATGATGTCTGGCCATTCTTGACTCCAAGGAGCATTCTGGCTGCACTTACTCCAGGACAGACCTGTTAGTCCTTTTAGTAGTCCATGGTACTTTCAGCATTCTTCACCAACACCACAGCTCAAAAGCATCAACTCTTCATTGATCTTCCTTATTCATTGTCCAGCTCTCATATGCATATGAGGAGATTGAAAATACCATGGCTTTTCAAGCATATCTTAGTCCTCAAGGAGACATCTTTGCTCTTCAGCACTTAAAAGAGGTCCCTTGCAGCTGATTTGCCCAGTGTTATACTTCATGTGATGTCCTGACTGCTGCTTCAGTTGGCATCGATTGTCAAACCAAACAATGTGAAGTATTTTGTCAAAGACTTCACTATCAGTTATTTACTGAAATTTGATTACATTACAATTATTCTACTCTCATATTTATGGAATTTAGACCAGTAACATCTCCATAGCATTCAGAACACAGGAGAAAGCTGATGGAAATGTCTAAACTGTACCCAGCCATGAGGTCAAAATCCTTAACTCTAATTCAACTCTTTTCATTTTGAACTTACTACTACTAGAATTTAACAATGTGGAAAATAAATGAACCATAGGAAAAGTTATTCACATTCTGTCTTAAGTACCATAAGGATTTTGGTATAATTCTTTTCCTTTTCTCCTTTATAGACCTCTCTTTATTTGTAATTGCAGTCAGAGTATTTAGACATATATAAAAAATTACTATAGGTAATACTATAATCAAGATACATTGACATTTCATAGCAGTGGCAGAGTTCTTGAATAGCACACACAGTTAAGTACTCAACTCCTAGTTGAAAAGTTGGAGGTTTAAATGCACCCAGAGGCACCTTGGAAGACAGACTTGGGGATCTACTTCCAAAAGGTCACAGCCTTGAAAACCTGATGGGGCAGTTCTACTTTTACACATTGGAACATCATTAGTGAGAAAACAACACAACAGCAACTAACAATAATGATAAATGTGGTCTCCTTGAGTCTTGGGATCACAGTGATTGTTGATTGGCAGACTCTGAATATATTTCATTTTAAAATGCTGTACTCCATGGGACAGGAATCAGACAAAGGCCCAGTGAAAGTGTGCCTACAAAAGAGAATTGCTTTAGACTTCCAGTAAGATGGTGGAATAGGCAGACAAGCTACACTGACCATCTTCAACAAGAAAAGAGAAAACAGGTGACAGAGATACAAAAGACAATCCTGGAGCCCTGAGCTTTGAAAGGAAGTATACAGAAGGGGATTAGGCACCAACTAGTGGAAAATCCAGAATGAAAACAGGACCTAAGAATAGGCTTCATTTGCCAAGGATGGCAGGGACACATGGGTGGCTGACAATTGGAAATGAGACAGGGGGTGAGTGTGTAAGTGCTGCAAATAGAGGAGCAGAACACAGTACCCTGCATATGTAAATAATATCCAAACAAAACAAATAAAATGAAAATCACAGGCAAGTCACTCCAATGTACAATCACCAACTAAATATGAACTCAATACCTCAGAGACAACAAAGTATCACAGTCCATAAAAAGAAGCAAGATAAAGCAGGAGAAACAGGGGACCAGGATACAGATCCAAAACACATCCCTGAGGAAGACCCAGCACTGAAACTCCCTGATAAGGAATTCAAAAGAATTATATTTAGGTACCTTCAATGAATTGAGAGACAGATCATGGAAAACACTGACAAAATTAAGGAAAACACAGAGAAAACCCTAGAATGATTTCAAAAGGTAATACAAGAACAAAATGACAAAATAAATGAAAAATTAGAAATGATACAAAATCTACACATAGAAATCCAGATTATACTAAAGATTAGAAATAGAAAGCATACTAAATGGGCAAAGGATTAGAATTGAATCAATGGAAGACAGAATTAGTGAGATTGAAGGCAAATACCTCGATACTTCTTTGGAAAATGATCAATCAGAAAAAAAGATCAAAACAAAATGAAGAAAGCCTAAGGTTCATGTGGGAAACCATCAAAAGGAATATCCGATATGTATCCAGAATTCTAGAACAAGAAGAGACAAATAAAACCAGAGAAAATTGTCGAAGATTTCTTGGAAGAGAATTTTCCTGGTATGATGAAAGATGAAAATATATCCATTCAAGAAGTCCAATGAATCCCAAACAGGATAGACCCAAAAAGAAAAGCACCAAGACATATCATCATCAAATTCACCAAAACCAAAGACAAAGAAAGAATCCTGAGAGCAGCATGGGAAAAACAAAAAGTTGTCTACAAATGGCAACCAGTAAAATTAAGCTTGGATTTCTTGACAGAAACCATGCAGGTGAGAAGACGATGGGATGGTATATATAAAACTGTGAAAGAGAAAAATTTCCAACCAAGAAATACATACCCAGCAAAACTGTCCTTCAAATATGATGGTGAAATTAGGAAATTTCCAGATGAGCAGAAATTAAGTGAATTTGTTAAAACCAGACCAACCTTACATAAGATGCTAAAAGGAGTCCTTTGGACAGAAAAGCAACAACAGCTGATCATTAACACACATGATGACATAACCCAGAAACCAACCCAACTATGGAAGTATCCAAAGTAAATAAGCCTACAAGATTGTAAACAGGTAACCAGAGACATCAATTGACAGATGAGGACAACCACAAACCAAAGAGATGGAGAAAATAGTGTAGTTACAGAACTTCTAAATGGTAGGGAAGTCAAGACTACTACAAGATAGAATGGACTGTTCTAAACTTGGGAAGAAAATTATAAGTCACAGGATAATTTCAAGGAAAAATCATAAACCTTCACATCAAAATAAAAAAGAGGATCAGCACAAATATTTAGCAAATACTAAAACAATAATAATGAAAGAAGTGAAGGCATGATTCATAAACAAAACAAGCTCAGCACAGAAAATTATATGGAACAAGGAAATCAACATCACAAAAATGCACATAAAAACTGACAGCAACAAATTTGTACTTGTTGATAATTATATATATGATAAGGGACTTGTCTCTAAAATTTATAGAAAACCCCAACATCTCAACAACAAAAATATTAACAATCCATGTAAAAAATGAGCAGAAGACATGAATAGACACTTCCGCAAAGAAGGTATTCAGACAGTCAGCAAATACATGAAGAAATGTTCACAATCATTTGACATCCAAGAGATGCAAATCAAAACAATGATATACCATCTTGTCCCAGCACTAATGGCAAATTCAACAAGACAGAAAATAAAAAATGCTGGCAAGGATGTGGATAGATTGGGACTCTCATACACTGCTGGTGGGACTATAAATGATTCAACCACTGTGGAAAACAGTATCGTGATTCTTTAAGAGCTGGAATTAGAAATACCATTTAACTCAGCAATCCCATTACTAGGTATATATCCCAAAAAAGGGAAAACCAGGACAAGAACAGATATATGCACACCCATGTTCATAGCAGCACTATTTACAATAGCAAAAAGATGGAAACAACCTACAGCCCATCAACAGAACAATGGATAACCAAACTATGGTACATACACTCGATGGAATACTATGCAACACTAAAGAATAATGTGGAATCTGCAAAACACCGAATAACCTGGATGAACTCAGAGGACATTATTTTGAGTGAAATAAGTTAATCACAAAAGGACAAATATAGTATCAGTTCATTATTGCAAAAAATCAAAGAAAGATTTATATATGGAAGGAAACTTTCTTTGTTTGCTACCAGGGGTAGCAGGGGAGTGGAGGGAACACTGCAAAAAAAAAAAAAAAGGCATTGACGTATGTCACTTTAGTTTGTATATTTCACGGTACATAAATTATATTTCAACAAAATGCATTTAAAAAAAAAAAGAGAATGGCTTTATAACAATTCACATCCTGGCAATTCCTTTCCTACCCCAACACCACACCAGAATCACCCACATGCATATTATTCAATTATCATTGCAAGCATTTAAACCATAACTCCAGAGAGAAAGAAATGCAATGGCATTTTTCTATAAAAACTGGGAGAGTTTTCTACTTTTAGATTCCTGATTTCAAATATATGGAATAGTAACATGCTAAGATTGGAGCCTGGAGGTAAGGAAGTATGTGAGCCCTTACATACCCTTATCAAAGCACTCTCCCCTGTTTTGAACCAAGTGGAAAAGTCATCAAAATATCTACAATAAAAAGGCAAAGCTATACTACAAAGCCTGGTATCCCCTACTCTGTTAACACCAAAAACTAAAATAATAAAAAATATTGCCTTGGAGTAGTTTCCAACTCATAGCATTCCCATAGGATTTCCAAGGCTGTAAATCTTATGGAAGCAGATAGTCAAGTGGATTGACACATCTTTCTCACACAGAGCTGCTGCTGTATTTGAACCCCAGACCCTTTGGTTAACAGCAAAACACTTAACCACTGCACCACAAAAGCTCTAGGAAATAATCATAGCGCCCTACCACCCACCATCCATCAATCCTCAGAAATCACATGTGCAGCCTGCCTTGACCACATACCTGGGAACTACACCTTATTGTAAAAGCCTGTCCTGTTGCACAATATAACATAAGTTATGAAACAAAGAACCTTCCCCCATTTTCATTTAAATTATTGTCACTTTGTTCTTCATGTATCTTTTTGCATGATATTTAATTTTTAAAAAAATATTGGATCAAAATATTACTTATTTATTGAGTTTCTGGCACCTCTTAAATTTTATACTCAAAATTTACCCTAATCCTAGCTCAACTGCTGAAGACTATACTTCAGCAAGAAGGAAATTATACTAGGAAGAAAGGAGGGTGGTGGTGCCAAGTGGTGTGGTGAGAAAAGAAATTATTACTAAATCTGAAATAAATCTAAACATTCACTGAATATAAACAAAATAACATTTATAGTTACTATTTAAAAATAAGCATAAAAAGGTGGAAAGGATGAGAAGAGAGTAAAAATTATAGTGAAACTTCTTAATGTTACATTTTAGTAAGTCAAATTTACTTCCTAAGTGACCTAACTACCACAAGAATAAAAAGGTACAGAGAAGAGTAGATGGTGAATAGCAAAAATGTGAAAAATTCAACTAATGGTTGTAGTTCAGTGAATTATTTAATATGGCTCTTCTTCCTATGGTCTTTGTGATTCCCACCAAATGACTGGGTAGAACTTTGCAAATGTGGGGGACTTGTACTCCACCAAGGGAATTAGATAGCTTGCTAATAATATAAATAAAGTATATGGAACCCTTGTGAGAATGGGACTGTGAAAATAAGGTGTATGGAACCCTAAAATGAGGGTTGGTCAGTTCTGTCATCTTGCTAGACTTAAAATGAACAATCCTAGAGACAGAACAGGGGATTCTACTACTGTCAAGAAAGAGCAGCCAGGAGTGAAATATGTTCTCGGTCCTGAGAACCCTTTGCTGGACCTCCTCAACCCAAGAGACAAGAGGAAGAGCCATAACACTTTGATGAGACAGCAAGATATGGTAGAAAGAGACAGCAGAGAGATGGTGTTAGAGGCAGCAAAACAACCAGAACCAAGAAACCAGCACAAGACAGAGTAGCGGGCCTGCTGGTCCATGTAGCATGAAAGCTGAGTGCCTTTGGGCCAGAGGCTTGCTGGCAGAGTTGGTGCACATATTGGCAGAGCTACAACAACTTTGTTACACTTGCCCCAGCAAGGCAGAAGCCACACCATGAAGCTGAAGGGCAAAGAGAGGTGTGTCTATGAGTATGGCCAAAGAGAAACTGTCCTGATCTGAAGAAATGTATTCTGAGCATTCCTAAATCTGAATGGTAATCTGTTACTTCCCTAATAAACCCCATAATTGTGAGTATTGTCTATCAGTTTTGTGTGGCCATCCCAACAAATTATTGAACCCAGCAGAGAAGTTGACATGCTGGAGAAGGGATGGTTGGTGTCAGAATCAGCAAAAGGGCTAGATTTTTGGTGGCATACCTGACTGCTGCCTCATAAGAACCAGCTTTGGACTTTTGATGTGATGTTCTCTCCCCTTTGTGAAGTTAGAGTAGGTCAGATGTTGCCACCACATTCTTTTTGGTAAGGTAGCAAAGAAAAAAAAAAGAAGCAAAGGAAAACTATTAAAAAAAAAAAGTGCAAAAGAAAGTGATAGAAATAAAGTCAAGGAAGATGGACCCCTCTGCTATCCTGCAACAATAAATCATGATTGACCTAATGTCTTTGTCAGTGATCAGTTTAGGGGTGTCTTAGTTTTCTACCACTGCATAACCAATTACCATAAATTTAGCAGCTATCCACATATATCATCTAGCAGTTTTGTTCGTCAGGAGAGTGACTTTATTGTGTCCCCTGCTCATGATGTCAGCAGGCAGAAATCAAGTTGCCAACCGGGGCTGAGATTCTCATCCTCTTTCAAGCTCCCTGTTGTTGACAGAATTCTTGTGGTTGTAGGACTGAAGGCCCCATTTTCTTGCAAATTGTCCATTGGAAACGGCTTTCACTCCTAGACGATGCTCACAGCTCCTTGGGTATCTTGGGCCAGCTGATTCTCTGTCCTGCTCTGCCTAGCAGGATGGGAAAACTGTCCAATGCCCTCATTAGTGTTCCATATACCTTATTTACATAATCCCACCACCACAAGGGTACCACGGACCTTATTTGCCTTATTAGCAAGCTATCCAATCTCCTTGTTGGGCTACAAGCCCCTCATTTGCATAGTCTTACACAGTCATTTGGTGAGAATTATAAGACCATTGTGAGAAAGCCCATATAAAATCAATGTAATCCACTACAGAGGTTCAGAAAAATTAAGTACCTTGCCAAAGTTTACTTAGCCAATAAATTATATAGCTTTAGGAAGGCTGCAATAAGAGTCATATGAGAGGAAGAAAGGTTTTTGGAAAAACACTTGGCTGTTTCACAATGAACCCAAGCCTGAACCATGATACCAAGGGAAGAGTCATATATTGTGATGCAGACTCAAAATTCTGATTCCTTAACCAAAAAAAAAAAAATCAAACTCACTGCTGCTGAATTGAATCCAACTCATAGCAGCCCCTCCTTGGGTTTCCAAGGCAGTATCACTATGGAAGTAGATTGCCCAATCTTCCTTCCTAAGACTGGCTGGTGGGTTTGAACCAGCAGCCTTTTGGTTAGCAGTCAAATGCCTTAGGCACTATGCCACCAGAAGGGAAGAAAAGTAAGAAGTAAGGTCCAACTGGGAGAATCTATGAGAAAGGCCAACACTTCTGCCTGTCTTAGGGTATGCCAGTCCAGCACAATATTCAAGCACCTGATTAGTTCTAGGCAGTGACAAACCTGTGTCCCAAAATGGGACACTCAAAGTAAAGGTTTGTGGGTCTCAATTACTCACACCAAGACCTCAGTGTCTGAAGAAACTGTGTGACGTTTGTTGTGATCAAAGTCCACATCCTTATGGCCGACAGGTAGATATCAATCAAATAAGAAGTTTCAACAAGGGATTTTAGAGAGATAAAAATTAAATGTCATCCAGTCCTTTTAACCAGTTTAAATGTTCACCATGTTTGAGACAAAAAAAGATTTTGGACATTACAATCCTTCTGAGCATTCACAACCAACTCAAATATTAGACTGTGAAATAATACTTGCACTCCTTTTCCCTGCACCTGCACATTATGTCCCTGTTTTTTTTTTTTTTAAAGCCACAAATAAACATAAATAATCTAAGAACACCTATCTATTGCCCCTATCATATTGGTAAATATCTGTCTTTCTCAACCTTAATAACCAAAAATCTATTACATATAAATGTAAAGTACAGAGGGTTCTTGGATTGTTCAAACTCTGGCTTCATCACTTCCTATTTGTGAACCCTTGGGAAAATCAATTTAAGTTACTGAGTTGGGGATCTATCACCTGTAAAAGTGTAAAAGAACTAACAGATCTGTCCTGGAGGAAGTGCAGCCAGAATGCTCCTTGGAAGCAAGAATGGCCAGACTTCGTCTCACCTATTTTGGTCATGTTGTAAGAAGTGACCATTCCCTGGAGAAGGATGTCATGCTTGGTAGGGTGAAGGATCCACGAAAGAGGGGGAGGCCTTCAACGAGATGAACTGACATGGTGGCTGCGATGATGGGCTCAAGTATAGCAGGGATTGTGGGGCTGGCGCGGGATCGGGCAGTGTTTCTTTCTGCTGTGCATGGGGTCGCTGAGTCGGAAATGACTCATTGGCAGTTAACAACAACAACAACAACACCTGTAATACATAGCAAAAATGATGGTCTCACAGATATGGATGGTTTAAAAATCTGGGACTTAGAGATACTGAGTAGATATGATTCGGGATCATTGTGGTAGTATTGATATTTATTCTATCCCTTGGAGGTTTCTTATTTGAGTACCTGTAAGTATCATAAAGTCGGTTTACACATGAAGAAGCAACAGGGCAGAAAGAAAAACTCACAGAATAGACATGCCATCCAACCACTGACTTGGTCCTATATACATACCACCATTTCCATGCCTCTTTTAAAGCAGAACATATAGGTGACTCTACCTGATCAAGCAATATCTGCTATGATATTTTAATAATATTTCCTTTAGTCCTGAGCCATAAAATTAGAAGATAATACAAAATAAAGTTGTGTTGTATGTAACTTTGAGCAGATCACTTGAATTCTGTTTTCCCAAATGTAAAAATTAAAGAGCTCGAGGAGGTATACTCCAGCATTTCTTCCAACCACATGAAAAATAAAAGGAGCATAACACTTTATGAGTCTTAAATTTAGGAGACCTAACCTCAGAAAGGCCACTTTTTAGCTATGTCACCTTGAAAAATTATATGACCCAGTTGGACCTCGGTTTCTGCATAATCAAAATAAAGTTGATGTGAAGTGGGGCAAACAAAAACATCAGGTCACACAATTTCAATTAGTATATGTGAATATCATGGAAATGTCTGGATCTCAAAACTGTCACTTTTCTTTATTTTATTAAAATTTCTAACTAATAGGGAGTTGGTTACATTTCTATTTAAATCTAGCATATTTCCTAAGAACAGGAGTCTTGCTGCCAATGGTACACAAACTAGAGAAGATGTTATACATGGAAACATAAGCATTATACTTAAGAATTGAGCAAGTGACATGATTTTGTATGAAACTCTATTCAAATGAAGTTTAGATGTGCATCATTCAGCAAACAACTATGATCCTACAAAGGAGCATTTAGTCTGAATAGAAATTTAGCTGGCAGGACCCACGGGTTATGTTTTTGTCTACTTCATATCAACATTATCAGGCAGAATTTTAGATGAAGGAAAATTTGTTCCAGGCCCAGAAGGAATTCCTTTCATACCTGCAGGTCTACTTCCTATCCCTTCACCATTAGGGCAGTTGCTTAATCTCTCTGAGGCTCACAGTGTTTTTTTGTAAAATAGTTTTGATGATACCCCTCTGTTATTGATTGAATTGTGTTCCTAAAAAGATATGTTGAAGTTCTACCACCTAGTACCTGTGAATGTGACTTTGTCTGGGAATAGGGCCTTTTAAGATGTTATGAGTTAGGTTAACCAGAAGATATACTGCAATAAAGTGGCTCATAATACAATATGCCTGGTGTTCTAATAAAAGAAAAGAGACACAGTGATCATGTAACTTCACTTTTCAGAGTTCTGGTGGCATAGGCCTATGGCATTTGACTGCTAACCAGAAGGCTGGAGGTTCAAACCAACCAGCCACTCCTCAGAAGGAAAATTGGGCAATCTACTTCCATAGTGATATTGCCTCAGAAACCCAAAGAGGGGTCGCTATAGTCAGATCCAACTCAATGGCAGTGAGGTTGTTTTTTGTTTTTTTTTTTCTGATTGGATATCCCTGACACTAAGAGTTGTCCAAAAAGAAACACAGGCTATTTTAAAAGAGTATCCCTGTGTATAGAGTATTGGGAGCTTAGATCAAAAAACCTGAGCCCCACCCAGAAACTTTGGAGCTATAAATTTGCATTTGAAAGACATACAGATCCACCCAGAACTACAAAGAGAGAAGAGAAAATAAAGGAGGATTTTTTTGTTTTTGAACTGTGGGCAAGATGTTTGCCTTTGGGTGCATCAATGCAGGAAATATAATTCCCCATTAAAAGAACCTCCTTCCAGGACTAGAAGTTAAAGGGACTTGGTGAATAGACAGCCTTGTATGATTACTTTTGGTAACTACTTGTGTCTATGCCATGAGTAGACATGGGGGAAGTGCAGCAATGAAATGATGGGCTGAGTTTGGATATATTTATTTGGCACCCATTGACCTAGCCCTATGTGGCTAGGGATAAGAGAAAGAGGGAAGAGGCTGACAGATCTGAAACACAGAGTTTTGTGGACTTCCAAGCCCACATCTCGTACCTGTTAGCTAGCTCACGGGGGCTAGTGATGCACTGACCAGACTCCAAATGAATGTGGAAGCAATAAATGTTTTGACACCATGAGTGTCAAACATTGCTGCAATTTGATGGCTTTCCCTGGACTGAACTTTCTTTATGGATACAGATACTCTGAATTCTAATTGGGACAAAAATGTTTTCAGACCAAAGCACACGCTTGTCTCCTCAGAGTACCGGTTTGATAGGGATCAGGGAATTTAAACATTGGTTGTTTAAAATGAGAGGAAATGAAAGTATGAAGTGTCTGGCTTACATGTTTTGATGATGGGCTTATACCCAAAATGAGAGGGACAAAGAAAATCCTCACTGAATTGATTCCTCTTTTTTGATGGGTCTGTGCAGATGGGAAAGACCCTTGAAAAATGCAAAAATTGGTGACCAAGTATATGACCTAATTCCCTTACATATGGTTGATTTTGCTTTTCATCCAGTTGTGTGGATACTGGTTTTAGATGCTTTAATTGAAATACATCATGTAGATAGTGAAAAAATGAAAGCTTTTCTTGAGTAATCTGTGGAGATAGTGAGGAACTAATTAGAATGCCCACAGCCTTACAGGGTTTTCAGTCTTGTTGACTTTTTTCTATGTCAAGCACACACTAAATTTAGAAAAGAACTGAATTTATCATTCCAGGTGTCCCTGCTCTTTGGCTTTAGTTTTCTAATGTTCTCAGGGGAAAAAATAAAAAAATATAAAAAACTCCCCAAACCTGTAAATCTTTATATCTTTTACTGAGGGTGCTAAACTGTCTTTTTTTTTCCTATGTAGATATGAAAAAGATATGGTCTTGCCTCTGGTGATATTTGCTCTGTGGGAGAGAAGCTGAAATAACATTCTAAACGCAAATAGACTACAAATGACTTGAATCCTTTGAAAATCACTCTCCAAGTATTGATTCTCTCTGGGAATGAAAGCCTGTTGGACTGACTGAGAACCAGCCCTGGGCAAATTCAGACCCAGAACTACAGAATCAAGTGGGAGAGGCTAGAGTACTCTGAGAAATTTCAGCTGCCAAGGGCACTTAGCAACATTCCCATCAGCTAGGCATTCTTCAACTTTGTTCCAGTCTTTGAAAGACTTTCAGTTTACTCTAAGACATTCTCCCATTTTCAGTGAGTGAATTTAGAAAGGATGATAGAATTATTATTTACTAAAATAGCTATGATCAGCAGAAATATAATAATTCTTGGCTTTTTATATTTTTCAATGCTCTTACCTAAACAATATTGTATTGTAAGCACCCCCAAAATCTGTAAGCTAGGTATATTTTGTTTGCTCTCCACAGAATGGGAACCTGAGACTAGAGACACTCAGTGAGTGCTACAAGGGTTAGAATTAGAAAGGGTAGAGATAGGATTTGACTCCTGCTAACCAGAAGGCTGGCAGTTCAAACCCACCAGCCACTCCCTGGAAGGAAGGTTGGACAATCTACTTCCGTAGTGATACAGCCTCGGAAACCCAAGGAGGGGTGGTGATGAGTCGGGTCCGACTCCACGGCAGGGTGTTTGGTTTTCTTTTGGTGTTTGTTGCCTGGTCAGGTTTATTGTTTCTCATTAACAGCTTCCAAAGCTTCAAGTAAAATTGAAAACAATCTAAACTTCCAACCAAGCAGTTGCTGTCAATTTGATTCCTACTCATGGTAACCCCAGGTATGTCTGAGTAGAACTGTATCCCATAAGGTTTTCAGTGGCTGTGTTTTCAAAAATAGGTTCCCAAATGTTTCTTCTGAGACACCCCTGGGCGGACTAGAACCTCCAACTTTTGCATTAGCAGTAGAGTATGTATACCACTTGCATCACACAAAAACTCTTCTCCATCTGTATGTTGTTGTTGTTCTTATGTGCCGTCGAGTCAGACCGACTCATAGCGACCCCTCCTTAGGTTTCCGAGGCAGTATCACTATGGAAGTAGATAGCGGATGATTTAATAAATTATGCTAGTAACTCATAAAGGGAAAATCACACAGCCAATTGGAAGAATGAGTTAGAAAATGGCACTGACATGGGAACAAGTCTAGCTATTAGTCTGTGTGAAAAGCAAGCAATAAAGCAATACCCACAGTATGATTTATTTCACTTTTGATAAGTATTTGTATGTTTGAAAATGTTTTTGCATGGAGGTCTCTAAGGATATTTGAAAAAGACCCATATGAATACAGTAATTCCCTTGGGGTGAAAAATATGATTGTTTTGAGGATTAGAAGTTGAGGAACAGTCAGCAGCTTTCACTTTTGCAAGTTCTGAGAAAGAATAATGGCATTGTGTGTCTCACCACTCTGTGCTCTGATATACTCTGCCAGCACAGTCGGAGTTAGGATGCCTTGCAGTTCCTTTCAGAATGTTAGTCAAATAATAATAGCAATAATAATTTTAAATAAAAAAAGCTACTTTTGCAGAGCCAGACATGGTGGGCGAAGCTTCAGTGCATTACCTTGTTTGTTGTTCAGCACTACCCTGAAAGAGAGGCACCACTGTTTGTTTTGTACCAAGATGAAGAAGATCAGCTCTTCTTTATAAATCTTGAAAAGTCGGGAGAGAGAGATCTGTGCATGTGAAGTTCTCCTAAATGAAGGAACTGACATTAAATGAGGGTGTGCAGCAGATTAGCTCCTTACATGGCAAAATAGGGACAGTCATCTCATTATACAATGAGGAAAACTGTTCTCTGAGAAGGAGTGTGTGAGTGAGCCATATAGCCACTAAATGGCAGAACCTAAACCCTGATTAGACATGGTGGATCATACAAAGGAGGTTGTTTATGGAGAAGACTCTAAGCCATGGTCTCTTTTCTGATATTAAAATACCAAAAAGGTAGGAAATGAAGAATCAATATAACCTTGATTAGAAGCACTCTCCTGAGCTACCATAGCAGCCTGTAACCTGAAATCTCTTCACACAGGAGTATACCTGCCTGTCTGCTTGTCTGTCCATTAGATGGTCTGGTGGACATAGCATTCTTTATGACCACCCATCCTGGGTTGTTTTATGAAGGATCCCCTCACTTACGTGGGAAAACTCCTTCCCCTTCTTTCTTTTAGGTGAATCTCCTAGGAGAACAGAACTTTAAAGCTTTGTGAGTGTGACACCACCTACAGGAATAGCCTCTTCCCAGGGCTGACCAGGGAGCAGATTAAATGTCCATGTTTTATCCTATGATAAGACATAGTGGACACTTAAAAGTGGACAAGATATCAGTTAAATCAATTAAAAGGGAAAATGTGACTTAGCTGTGTGTGTGTGTGTGTGTGTGTGTGTTGGGGAAGGGGCTGGTGTATCACTAAATTCCTCAAGGTTAAAGCTGCATCTAACAAATGCCCTTGGTATGTTCCCTAGGATGTTGTGTAAATCCAACATAATGCAATAGATGCAGAGAAAGTTGAAATATGCCTTTTGAAACTTGTAACTGCACAAAGCTATTGTTCATGGAAAGTATAGGGAAAACAATTGAAATCATTTCAGGCTTTGAAAACTTATAATTACAGGTGAGTGGCTAATACATTATTGGAACAGCCATTGTAACTGAAAGATACAATTTGAAATAATATATGTAAGGATATTAATACACCATCAGACTTTTAAAGCACGAGCATTACAATGTGTCTGGTTTCAAATTAATGATTTCTTTCCTATTTTTTCTGGATTTCCTACCCTTATTGTTAAATAAAGAATTCATGTGAACTAATGACATCCTCAGATGGAAGACTGGGCAATATACTTCCATAGAGGTACTGCCTCAGAAAACCAAGGAGGGGCACCACAAAATGGATCCTCCTGGACAGCTGCGAGTTCGAGTTAATGATATCATGATCTCTGATGGCGTAGTGCCTAAGGCAATTGACTGCTAACTAGAAGCCTAGCGGATCAAACCCACCAGGCATTCCTCTGAAAGAAGGCTGGGAAATCTACTTCCATAGAGATACTGCCTCAGAAACCCAAGAAGGGGTCACTATGAGTCAGAATTGACTCAACAACAGTGAGTTTTTGAATTAATGACATCGTTTCTGAAAAAGAAAATCACGATATTTTTTGGTTGTGCATTTTTCACTATCATTTACAAGTCTTTAGGTCTTTAACATTTCAGGAAAATAACAACAACAACAAAAAAAAAAAAATCAGCCATCAGAACATTTTTTACATGACCATCACCTGTAACTTACTTTTGCTAATAGAAGAGATAATCAGATGGAGAGCAATCTAGGGAATTAAATGCATTTGAATTTAGAGGTCTCCACTAGATTAAGAACCACAATGGTTAAATTAGAAAATCATGAGGAATAGAAAGGACAAGCCCAAAATCTGTCCTAGATTCTATTGCCCTGTCATTGGGCAACATTTCTGTTATGGTTTTATTAGTATTTCTCAAAAAGATATATTAAAGTCCTAGCCCCCACAGGATGGTACTGTGAATGTGACCTTTGTTTGGATATTGCATCTTGGAAGATGCTATCAGTTAAGTGAATATGAGGTCATACTGGAGTAGGTCAGTTCTTAATTCTATTTAAGTGATGTTCTAATAAAAGAGAAGAGACACAGACAGAGTCACACAGAGGGGAAACAGTCATGTGAAGTTTGAGGCAGAAACGGAATGTTATACAAGCCAAGGAATATCAAGGATCACTCACCTTGAGGAAAAGCTAGGAGAGAGTCATGGAAGAGATACTCCATCAGAGCCCTCAGAATGAATTAACATGGCTGATATCCTGGTTTTGGACTGCTGGCCTAGAGAATTGTGAGAGAATAAATTTCAGTTCCGATGTTGTTGTTGTTAGGTGCCATTGAGTGGGTTCTGACTCATAGCAACTCTATGTACAACAGAACAAAACACTGCCTAATCCTGCACCAGCCTCACAATCTTTGTTATTCCTGAGCCCATTATTGCAGCCACTGTGTCAATCCCTCTCATGGAGGACCTTCCCTTTTTCTCTGACCCTCCACTTTACCAAGCATGATATCCTTCTTCAGGGAATAGTCCCTTCTGACAACATGACCAAAGTAGATGAGACAAAGACTGGCTATTCTTGCTTCCAAGGAGCATTCTGGCTACATTTCTTCCAGGACAGATCAATCTGTTCTTCTGGCAGTTCATAGTACTTTCAGTGCTCTTCATCACCACAATTGAAAGGCTTCAGCTCTTCTTCGGTCTTCCTTATTCATTGTCCAGCTTTCACATGCATATGAGGTGACTGAAAATACTATGGTTTGGGTTAGGTGCAGCTTAGTCCTCAAAGAGACATTTTTGCTCTTCAGCACTTTAAGGAGGTCTTTTGCAGGTTTTCCCACTGCAAAACATGGTGTGATTGCTTGATTGCTGGTTCTATGGGTGTTGATTGTGGATCCAAGTAATAGGCAATCTTTGACACCTGCAATCTTTTCTCCATTTATCATGATACTTCTTATTGATCTAGTTGCAAGGATTTTAATTTTCTTTATGTTGAGGTGTAATCCATAGTACACACAGTCTTCAATATTCATCAGTGAATGCTTCAAGTCATCTTCACTTTCAGCAAGCAAGGTTGTCATCAGGTTGTTAATGAGTCTTCCTCTAGTCCTGATGCCTCACTCTTCTTCACACAGTCTAGATACTCAGAATATTTGCTCAGCATACAGATATTAAATAAGTATGGTAAAAGGATTCAATACTGACCTACACTCCTCCTGATTTTAAACCATGCAGTATCCTCTTTCTCTATTTGAATGACAGCCTCCTGGTCTATGTACAGGTTCCCCATGAGCACAATTAAGTGTTCCAGAATTCCCATTCTTCTCAACATTATCCATAATTTGTTATGATCCACACAGTTGAATGCTTTTGCATAGTCAATAAAATACAAGTAAACATCTTTCTGGAATTTTTTGCTTTCAGCCAAGTTCCATCTGACATCAGCAATGATATCCTTCATTCCACGTCCCCATCTGAATCCAGCTTGCATTTCTGGAAGTTCTCTGTCAATACATTGCTGCAACTATTTTTGAGTTATCTTCAACAAATTTTACTTGCATATGATTGATATTAATGATATTGTTGATAATTTCCACATTCTACTGGATCACATTTCTTTAGAATGGCTAAAAATATGGATCTCTTCCAATCAGTTGGACAGGTAGCTGTATTCCAAATTTCTTGGCATAGATGAGTAAATTCCTCTAGTGCAGCATCCATCTATTGAAACATCTCAGTGGGTATTCTGTCCATTCCTGGAAATGTGTTTTCCAGAAATTCCTTCATTGTAGCTTTGACTTTTCCCTTCACTATCTCTGGTTCTTGATCATATGTTCTTGATCTGTTCTGATAAGCCACCCAATTTGTAGTACTTCATATGACAGCACTAGGAAACTAATATAAAATTTCTATTTTTCTATGCCTCCCTATTTTGGTAGGTCATATCTACCTTTTGATTGTCATAAGGATGATGATGAAGAAGAAAAGAACACTCACAGACAAAGGTGAATAGCTATGTAGAAGGACAGATATGCATGGAGCAATTGACCTTAGAGCACTTTTCATGTCACTGACAGCTTCTCTCAGCCATATTCCCAATCAGAATGCTCTCTTCTCAGCTACATAGGGAGATGCTCCAGAATAAGTATTCCCAAACTCACTTTGCCATTCCACATGGATTTTTGTGTTCCCCTGACCTTTCTTAACCACCTAAAAATCTCTAGCTAAATGACCTTCTTTGAATCTCATGGAAGAACAAGTAATACAAGCAACCACATCTTTGCCTGAGTACTTATTGTGAGAAGGGATGAATTGTGGGCCTACATTCCAGGTCGTTATGAACAAATCTCCCAATTCAGTTCAACACCTACCTAACGGGGTATAAATTCTTGATTCATATTAAGACCATCA
This sequence comes from Orycteropus afer afer, assembly GCF_000298275.1. Classification (NCBI taxonomy): domain Eukaryota; kingdom Metazoa; phylum Chordata; class Mammalia; order Tubulidentata; family Orycteropodidae; genus Orycteropus; species Orycteropus afer. The sequence continues at coordinate 7,163,499 of NW_006921702.1, read as the reverse complement.
TTTAAGAAAACAATAAATATTCCAGCTCTCCATCTTTCCCTGTCAAAATTCTATATAGAATAACACATTATGTTTCATATCAATATGAACACTGTCCTGAGTAAATCTTTCTTCTATTTTTGCTCTTATTTTTCACATTTTCTTCAGTTGATTGAACAGTTTCATGTAGGGTGGCTTGCTTGGATATGGACTGAAGGTTGTCAAAAAGAATGAAAGAGAATTGTGGCAACAACAGATATCACTGCATAAGCCACAATTATACAAAACTGGTCTAAATAAAAGAGGAGAAGGGTATGAGAATCATACTCATTATGGATGATTGAGTATTGAAATGGCTACTTAATTTAATAATATTTAAAAAAATTATTTGCAATACATTATGTTTCCTTCATAAAATTAAATTTTAAAAGTCTTATTTTGATTTATGGTCATCTAAATTTTCTTTCTTTGAAAATCATCTGATTTATGTATATATAAAAATAATTCTCAATATAGTATTAAAAATATATTTTGGAGAGTTTCCTGGAACTATATCAAGTACTCACATAGTGATAAGCATTTTCCCATTAGATAAAAACAACTTTAACATATAGATATATGAAAATCAAAGTTAAAAAAATGAAATAAAAAAGTAGACCTTCTCCTTATCTGTTCCAGATGGCCAGAACAGGCAGGGGGAAGGCCAAGAAGTGGGAAGAATGGTTTGGTACAACTAAGAAAGACAAACTTGTCTGCCAGTTTGTTGTGGTGACTGGATGTTGCTGTGAGGTTGGAGGCAGTGCCACCAGTGTTTCAAATACCAGCAGGGTTGCCCATGGTAGGTGGGTTTCACTGGAGGTCCCAGACTGAAACAGACTCAGAAGAAGGAAGAGGCTATCCTCTTATCAAAGAAATGGCCAGTGAAACCTTATTAATAGCACTGAAACACTGCCTGATATATTACAGACAAACTTTATGAATAGCCCTAAAATATTATCCAATACAGTGCCAGAAGATAAGCCCCTCAGGTCAGAAGGTCCTCAAAATATGACTGGAAAACAGCTGCCTCATCAGACTAGAGCTGACCTTGTTGTTATATGTTGTTAAGTGCCGTCGAGTCGTTTCCGACTCATAGCGACCCCATGCACAGCAGAACGAAACACTGCCTGATCCTGCGCCAGCCCCACAATCCCTGCTATACTTGAGCCCATCATTGCAGCCACCATGTCAATCCATCTCGTTGAAGGCCTACCCCTCTTTCGTTGACCCTCCACCCTACCAAGCATGACATCCTTCTTCAGGGAATGGTTCCTTCTTACAACATGACCAAAATAGGTGAGACGAAGTCTGGCCATTCTTGCTTCCAAGGAGCATTCTGGCTGCACTTCCTCCAGGACAGATCTGTTAGTTCTTTTACCAGTCCATGGTATTTTCAGCATTCTTCACCAGCACCACAACTCAAAAGCATCAACTCTTCTTAGGTCTTCCTTATTCATTGTCCAGCTCCCACATGCATAAGAGGTGATTGGAAATATCATGGCTTGTATCAGGTGCACCTTAGTCCTCAAGGAGATATCCTTGCTCCTCAGCACTTGATACAGTTCCTTCGCAGTTGACTTTCCCAATGCTACATGTCATCTAATGTCCTGACTGCTGCTTCTGTTGGCATCGATTGTAGAACCAAGCAAGCTGACCTTAATGACATGGATAAAGAAGAGCTTTCAGGACCTCCATCTGTTGATGTGGCGCAACTCAAAATGAGAAGAAACAGCTGCAAATATCCATTAATAATCAGAGCATGGAATGTACTAAATATTAATCTAGGAAAATTGAAAGCTGTCAAAAATGAAGTGGAATGCTAAAAGATCAATATTCTAGGCATTAGTGAGCTGAAACGGACCAGTTTGAGCCATTTTGAATCTGACAACCATATGATCTACTATGCCAGAAGTGACAAATTGAAGAGGAATGGCATGGCATCCATCATCATAAAGAATATAACAAGATCTGTCCTGAAGTAAGAGCTCTGGTGTTGTAGTACATGAGGCATTTGGCTCGTAACCAGAAGGTTAGCAGTTCAAACCCACCAGCTACTCCTTGGGAGGAAGACTGGACAATCTACTTCCATATAGATACAGCCTTAGACACCCAAGGAGTGGTCTCTATGATTTGGATTTGACTTGATGACAGTGAGTTATTTAGTTTTTTTTTTTTTTTTTAATCTTGAAATACAATGTTGCCAGTGATAGGATAATATCTATACATCTACAAGGAAGACCAATTAATACTACTATTATTTAAATTTACACAACAATCACAAAAACCAAAGATGAGGAAATTGAAGATTTTTACCAACTTTTGCAATGTGAAATTGACTGAACATGTAATCAAGATGGGCTGATTATCACTGGTGATTGGAATGTAAAAGTTGGAAACAAAGAAGAATCTCCAGTAGTTGAAAAACATGGCCCTGATGACAGAATTAAAACTGGAGATCACATGATAGAATTTTGCAAGACCACTGACTTATTTATTGCAAATACCTTTTTGCAACAACAACAAAAAATGACAGCTATACATGTATACTGCACCAGATGGAGTACACAGGACACAGATTGACTATATCTGTGGCAAGAGGCAATGGAGAAGCTCATTATCTTCAGCCAAAACAAGGCCAGGAGCTGATTGTGGAACAGATGATCAACTGCTCATATGGAAGTTCAACTTGAAGCTGAAGACAATTAAAACAAGTTGACAAGAGGCAAAATATGACCTTGAATATAGCCCTCCTGAATGTAAAGATCATTTAAAGAATAGATTTGATGCATTGAACACTAATTACAAGAAACCACAGGAATTGGGGATGACATCAAGAACAACATCCATGAAGAAAGAAAATGGTCATTAAAAAAACAGAAAAGGAAGAAAAGACCAAAATGGATGTCAGAAGAGACTCTCAAACTTGCCGTTGAATGGAGAGTAGCTAAAGCAAATGGAAGAAATGACAAGATAAAAGAGCTGAGCAGAATATTTCAGAGCAACTCAAGAAGACAAAGTCAATTATTACAATGAAATGTGCAAAAATATGGAGTTGGAAAGCCAAGAGGGAAGAACATGCTTGACATTTCTTAAAGCTGAAAGAAATGAAGAAAAATTTAAGCTTCAAGTTGCAATATTGAAAGATTCTATAGGAAACCTATTGAGTGATTCAGGAGGCATCAAAAGAAGATGGAAAGAATATACAGAGTCACTGTACCAAAAAGAATTAGTCAATGTTCATCCATTTCAGGAGACAGTGTATGATCAAGAACCAATGGTGCTGAACGAAGAAGTCGAAGCTGCACTGAAGGAAGTGGCAAAAAAAAAAAAAGGCTGTAGGTATTGATGGGATATCTATTGAGAAGTTTCAACAAACAGATGATGCACTGGAGTTACTTAATGTCTCTGCCAAGAAATTTGAAAGACAGCTACCTGACCAACTGACTGGAAGAAATCCATGTTTGTCCCCATTCCAAAGAAAGGTAATCTCACAGAAAGTAGAAATTATTGAACAATATCATTAATATCACTCACAAATAAAATCTTACTGAAGACAATCAAAAAATAGTTGCCGCAGTATATTGACAGAGAACTTCCAGAAATGCAAGCTGGATTCAGAAAAGGACGCAGAATGAGAGATATCACTGCTGATGTCAGATGGATCTTGGCTCAAAGGAAAAAAATACCAGAAAGATGTTTACTTGTGTTTTATTGATTTTGCAGAAGCATTTGATTGTTTGGATTATAACAAATTATGGATAACATTGGGAAGAATGGGAATTCCAGAAAACTTAATTATGCTCATGAGGAAACTGTACATAGACCAGAAGGCTCTCATTTGAACAAAACAAGGGGATACTGCATGGTTTAAAATCAAGAAGGGAGTGCATCAGAGTTATATCCTTTCACCATACTTATTCAATCTGTATGCTGAGCAAATAATCCGAGAAGCTGGACAATGTGAAGAGAGATATGGTATCAGGATTGGAGGAAGACTTATTAGCAATCTACAATATGCAAATGACATAACTTTGGTTGCTGAAAATCAGGATGACTTGAAGCACTTACTGATGAAGATTGAAGACTACAGTCTGCAGTATGGATTAAACTCAGACTCACTGCTGTCAAGTCCATTTTGCCTTATAGTGACCCCTCCTTGGGTTTCCAAAGTGATATCTTTACAGAAGTAGATTGCCCAATCTTTCTTCTGAGAAATCACTGGTAGGTTTGAACTGACAGCCTTCAGGTTAGCAGTCAAATGCCTTAGGCACTATGCCACCAGAGCTCCTACTGTATAGATTACACTTCAATATAAAGAAAACGAAAATCCTCACAAGTATATCTATAAGCAGCATCATGATAAATGGAGAAAAGATTGAAATTGTCAAAGTCTTCATATTACTTGTTTCTACAATCAACACCAATGGAAGCAGCAGTTAAGATGTCAAATGAAGTGTAACATTAATCAAATCTGCTGCAAAAGACCTATTCCAAGTACTGAAGAGCAAAGATATCTCCTTGAAGACTAAGGTGCCCCTGACACAAGTCATGATATTTTCAATCACCTCACATGCATGGGAGAGCTGGAAAAGGAATAAGGATGATCAAAGAAGAGTTGAAGCTTTTGTGTCGTGGTGTTGGCAAAGAATACTGAAAATACCCTGGACTGCCAAAAGAACTAACAAATCTGTCCTGGAAGAGGTGCAGCCAGAATGCTCCCTGGAGGCAAGAATGGCCAGACTTCATCTCACCTACTTTGGTCATGTAAGAAGGGACTATTTCCTGGAGAAGGAAATCATGCTTGGTAAAGTGGAAGTTCAATAAAAAAGAGGAAGGCTCTCAACAAGATGGATTGACACACTGGCTACAAAGATGGGCTCAGGTATAGCAAGTATCTTGGTACTGGCACAAGACTGGGTAGTATTTCACTTTTCTGTACAAAGAGTCTCTATGAGTCAGAGATAACTTGAGGGCACCTATCAACAATAACAACATGTAAAAATTTTATTTTATATTTTTGCTACAGAGACATTTTGGGGTCATTCAATAGCAGATATATTTGCTATTTAATGCAAGAATGCATTTTGTGAAATATTTTTACCAAATCTTTATTTCAAGATAATTGTATTTCATGCAGAAACTATATATGTCTGAATACAGGTGTTTTTGTTTCCCTACATGTGATACATCTATTCATTTTTTATATGAAGCCATGAGAGGGAAGAGAAATGTCTCTCTTTGTTTTGAACAAAATAGTTGCCTTTCTGCATGTATGTAGTGGATGACATGCACAATGAGAAACAGTTCCTTTACATGTGTGAATTACATGAGTTCTGCTGATGCAGTGTAGGTACTTATTTATTCATTCACATGACTTCTTTGTGGCAGGCACTGTGGGATCAGTAAACAGAACCCAATTAATAAAATCCCTGTCCTCAGAGACGAAATCATCAAATTCTTTCCTTTCTTTACTATTTTCCTTCTCTCAATTTCACACTGACTCACTCCTGGAAAAGACTTATGGAATTCCTTAACTAGTGTGAATAATTAAATGGGGTTTATTAAACTACTCCTAAAAACTGAAAACACTAGTTAACAGATAATAAAGTCATAAAAAAATTGCAGTAGATTCTATAGAATGAAGCAAATTAAATTTTTCATAATACATGTAAAAGTTGAGAATGTTTTCTTCACAAAATCATTAAAAACAAAGGTCTGTTTTCTAGCCACATTCTCATAAAAATAGCCTGTAAAAGTAGAAAAGATTGTTCACAAGGTCACAGTCTTGATTCATACGTGGACTTATATTCACACATGGCATTCCATTTTCAGAACACATTTAATAGGCAATATGGCAAAATTACAGAAATACTTTCAAAGCATGTGCACTCATAATGTACAAATAACTATGGTGCAAATTAGCTGAATTATTCATGAATGCGTAGTGCCAAACAACATTATCTAGACTTGAATTCCTAACAAGTTTAGTTCATTTTTCAAAAACTAGAATAGACAGTTCCCTTTGATGCCCACATGCACACAAATCAATGTCTGTATAATGCTAAAACACTTATGGAAAAAAGTAGAATATTCAGTCAGTTATCCCTCATCTTTCTCAGTACTAGGCCAAACACACATGGATGAAGATTTTGCACAAAAATACCCAGATGATGGACTAAAATGTTAACTTGAAACCTGGATCTCAGGAATGTCTCTGACAGTTTTGTAGGATATAAGTAAATCTCTTGATTTTACATGTTCCAAAAGAGCACAGAGAAGTTGAATTATTTAAACAGATTGCATCCTTGATGACTGGAATAGCCAGGACAACACCAGGGTACTGCCCTTACATGTACTGAAAAATATCATCTCTTTGCTTTGGGCCTTCTATGTTTAAAAAAAAAAAAAAAAACAGTGATTTGGGATGAATATTTCTTCAAAGAAACTTTCAAAATATATCACAGCAAAACTATTTGCAACTGGTGTTTCATATATCTCCAAAAGGGTAAGATCCAGCTAAAAATATATTTGATGGGGTGACACCACAATGTTGTGGAACCCAATTTTCATCCAGATATGTGGGGAGATATTAGTTAGTGTTTTTATACATGTTCAGTCCTAGAACCTTCCTTCATACCGTGCCCTGAGACTGTGGGTCAACAGGTCTCAGTAAAAGTGTTTCTGAGAAGTCACAAAAGTGGCTTCACTCCCTGTACACATGTGCTGCATCCTCATTAAAAAATAGAAATTAGTTCTCCTCCTCTGAATCTGAGTGAGCCTTGTGACTTGCTCTGACGTATAGGATATGGGAGAAGTGACACTGTGAATTTAGGTCCAGCCCTTAAGAGGCCTGATAGCTTCTACCTTAAGTATCTTGGAATGCATTCCCCATATTCTCAGGAAGCAAGTCAAGACTACTGAAGGAAGCAGCATGCCCTTGTAAGCAGGACCAACTTCTAGGCTTGTGTGTGAGGGCTTCTAGAATGCTCTAGACACAACTGAGCCCCTAACTGACTATGGAGCAGAAGCTAATTGTGGAATACCAAATGGAGCAAAAGAACTACTTAGCTGAGCTCAGCAAACCCACAGAATTATGAGCAATAATAAATTCTCACTGTTTTAAGTCCTAAGTAATGTTGTTTGTTATGCAACAATAAATATCTGAAGCCAGAAGCATCCCAGGGACAGAACATCATACACATACAATAATTTTGACTATCTTAAGAGGTTATCCTTACTCTGGGGTTTCTTATTCAGAGTTGGCATGCCCTATGAAAGATAGAGCCAACGATTCCCCATAGCATGTTGTAAACATTCTGAGAGCAGGGTAAGGTAATATATATATATATGAAACGAAAGAGACATGTTAGTTAAAAGATCCCAGGCATTGGAAATCCCAAATCAATGAAAACTTCCAGCTGGTTCCCAGGTTTTCTCCATTCCATGATAGAAAGTTAGTTTCACTTATATCAAAATCTTTGATGTCTCTCAGTTGAAGTTTGATTTCTAAGGAGTGTAGGAGACTTAGGCAGTGTACATACCAACATTAATTGTAGGGAAAGCATAGCTTTTTGTCACTCCTCCTTTTCATTTCCCTTGGTCAGCTCTAATGTACAGAGTCTAAGAGGGGATTGAGCTAGTCACATCAGCCAATAAAGTAAGATTTCCATTGGATGTTTGTGTGCTTTCATTTGTCCACTGCCATTTGCACCCAGCTTCTAGTATATGCTATGATTCCAATGGTTTTTTCTTCCTTGATGGTGTCCTTTTTCAGCTCACTGATTATATAGCAGGCCAAATTTTACAATGGCTACTTATGCAAGTTTGAGAGTGCTAGAGATGACATTGAAATGCAATCTATATCAAGCTTAATGTTCCATTTCATAGTCATTTTAAATGGGAAAAATGATATGCCAGTAGTACCAATAATCTTGAACTCTCAGCTATCCTATAATGTGACAGTCTTTTCTAATTAGTAAGCAGTGAGCAGATGAACTCATCAAATAAGAACCTCAGAGACTTGCAGAGTTAAACATGACTACCTTCAACACAGTGACCAATAGAGACACCCTTCATCCCAGGCCCAGGAAAAGACATGCATAATGCTAAAGCAGCTTTAGGAAAAAGAGGCAACAAGCTTGAGATCCAATCTTTTATTCTTTAAAACTTTTGTAACTCCATTGTGCTCTTGTATGCAGGGAATAGACGCAATAAGAATTCTATTGAAGAAAATACTGCCCCAGCTTCTAAAGCTCTTATTAATTGAAGCTAGTCATTTAATTTGCTAACAATGAAGGAATATGTTAAGCTTTATAATTCAACTCAGAAAACAGATATTACCCTATATTTGATAGGCTTTGTACTGGTGCAGGGAATTTAAAAAACAAAAACAGCCTCTGAAAGATCTGGCAGTTTCAAACATTTACAACACAGTGGGTGATACATGCTTAACCAAGGTATGCACAGATTCCCAGTAATCAAATTCTTAATTAGTCTGCAGAGGACCAAAAAGTTTTCCCTGAGGAAGGGATACTTGATCTGAGTCATAAAGGAAGATTTGAAATTGGCTGTTAGAGAATGAAGAAATATATCTTGGTGGAATCAATAGTGGGAAAACATGCACCTTGGTTGCTGGACAGCAAACAATTCTCCATGACAGTAGCTTCAAACAAGTGGAGTTTCATATAAGATGAGGCTGCCAGGGAGTCAGGAAGCCAGTCCCCAAAAATATCAAATGTCACTGTAGCATTTAGAGTTTATATGAAAAGAACGTGGGAGGAATAGGGGATTTTTTAAGTAAAGAATTAGATGATTTATCCTATGTTGTTGTTGTTGTTATATGCTGTCGAGTCAAACCCAACTCATAGCGACCCCTCCTTGGGTTTCCGAGGCAGTATCACTACAGAAGTAGGATTGCCCAACCTTTCTTCCTAGGAGTGGCTGGTGGGTTTGAATTGCCAGCCGTCTAGTTAGCAGGCAAGTGTCTTAGCCACTATGCTACCAGAGCTCTCAATTTATCCTATACTTGTTGAATATAATTTTTACAACAGAGAGGAGAACAGATTGAAATGACCAAAATAGGCAACATGGATAGAAGGCATAAATGAAGATCTGAACTAGAAGCACATTTATTGTGGGAAAGAGGAAAGGATACACTTGAAAGACTAATGAAATCTAACTGGGGTGTATTACTGGATCAATTTGAGACATGACAAAGTGGGATAAGTAGATGGAAAGCTCTCAGGAGGCCTGGGACCTGGGATAAAAGAGCATTACCAAGTTGGAGAATTTTAAAACACTAGCTGATAGAGAGTATATGAAGTTGAGGGGTTTCCATGAGTGTGAAGGGCAGTTATAGAAATAGAATTATCAAATGAAATTAGGGGAGACAGATATGATAGTCCAAAGCTCAGAGAAGTCTTAGCTTTAGATTTAGTTAAGAACCATTGGTACATAGAAAGTAAAGAGCTGAATGTGAAACAAATGACCCACAGAGGCCTAATGACTTACACAAGATCAAACCATAGAAGTCAAAAGTTGTATTTCAACTCCCATGTACGTTTTGGAATATAAATTTCTTATGAAAACTTTTATGTGCTTGCTTGTATTGTCTTCAATTTTATGTGAAATTATCACTAATCCTTTTCTAGAAATGATTATGTTTAGTACTATCCATATGCAAGTCATAACAGTTTTGGACTTAGAAAGCAGAGTTTGTGAGGGCCAAGAATTATAACCTCAATTTAAGAAAGATAATATTCTATTAACCTCTGTCCATATTACATGTTTAGGAGTAGTACAGTAATTGCATGTATATACCCTTAGGAAAGATTGATCTGGGGTTATTTTCCTCTATGATTCCAGATTTAATAGCTGTTACATTCACTTACTGTGAAAACTTAATTCAGTTAAAAGTGCAAAAACTGGTAGAATCTTAGCTGTATCTGTGATGAGGTGTTTAATATGCCTGGAAGCATAATTATTGTGAGGTACCTTTCCTATTCTGTCAAAACGTTGATTCCTGGATGTCAAAAGTAATTTTTAAGTGTTTTTCTCAGCACAAACTACAATGTAGTAAACAGTCAGCAACAATTTGTGGATGAATATGATACATCCACTCCTCACTTGGTTAGGTTCCAAACACCAAGTTGTTATGTGAAAACTGGCACATGAGAAAATGAAGGATGATCACATCAGATCACAAAATGTAAGATAACTACATTATGACATACCTGCCCAATTATCTCATTACATAACTGTCAAACCACTAAGAACCATGGCCCAGCCAAGTTGACACATAACCTTAAACATCACAGCCAATGTTACTCTCATCTGGCACTTTGCCATTAGTTACTGACAGACATACATTGCTAATGCACAAAATAGTCAGAGAGTAGATATTTTATTATTATAGTAAAGGAAAAATATCAGATAATGAGGTGGATAATAAATGAGGAGTAGCTGTACTGGAAAGTGTTTATGGTTGAACACTGCAGGAAGGAGGTAATTTTGTTGTTTGAATATGAGTTTACCATTGAGTAGCTGATAAATATTTTTGGAGTCAAGCCAGTAAAAGTAAAAATAAAACACATCCATGGTGCCATGTTCAGCTAAATCCTCTAAAGTTCAGCAGAGAAAAATAAAGTGGGGAAAGGATGTCTGGAATGCTTTGAATGCTTATCAAAGAAAATTACATGGACAATGTTATGCAGGCAAGGGTAATTTTTTTCAAGGCTATAGCAATAGGGAAGATAAACCAGAACTAAGTCTCATCTCAATTGCATTGAAAAAGAAGGTGTGAAAGCTTTTAATAAGTAGAGTGAGCTAGAGGTTGGATCCTAAAAGATGTAAGAGGAGGTGAAGCAATGAGGTGTGTGGATCGCATAGAGTTGTCTCCTGAGTTTATTGTTAAGGCTAGATGAAAAAATGTTCCATCTTGATTCTGTAAGGGCAAAAAAGAGAAGGAGGTCAAAGTCATAAAATCAGAAAAAAAGCATCCCTAAAGTTTCTTCAAATTGAGGGGAAATGTTAAGGCCATCTAGGGCATGACTAATGTGGAAAAAGAAGGCTTAAATAAACTGTCACAGAAGTCTGCACATATCTAAAGGGTTCTTATGTTATTTTTTTTTTTTTTAAAAAGGAACATATTTCAATTCACCCTAGGGAATAGTTCTACACTAAGAATTCTCCTGTAGGGGAAGAGTTACCTTCCAGAGCAGTGATTGCATTTTCATTAGAATCAGACAAACCACAGCTGGATGGAAATCTGTGAAGACAAGAATGATATTTAACTTTTTTCCTGACACCCCTAGGGGAGAGTACAGCCCTTCATCACACTAATACCTTGGGAAAGATTATATATATATATATATATATATATATATATATATATATATACACACACACACACACACATAATGTACCCTGTGTTAGTATTTTTAAAAGGAGAGCCTAAACCTTCACTTTGCTTTCTTAGAAAGCCAGTATTTGTAATGGAAAGGGATTTGTTGGTTGACAAAAACATTTAAAGTCAAGAATTCTAATTATGTTTTCTAATCTCAAATTTCCTATCTCCCTCAGGGAGAAGATTATGTAATAATATTTTATAAGGAATATTCTACTTGGAATCCTAAGATTCAAATTCCAATTATAGATCCGTCTCTTATCTTTGTGTGAGCTTGGGTATAATCTCTTAAACTCATCTGTAATTTGGGAATAATTACTTTTGACTTTCCTAGTATTTTAAAAACAAAGAGCTATACAATTAAAGAGTATTGTTCTAAGGTATAAAATTATAAGTGTAAAATAAACTGCTTTGATCCTTCCCAAAGAATTCATGGCAATGAAAAAATGTATTTGATGCACTAACATACTAGGAGCCCTTGTTAAGGAGCAATGGTTAAGTGCTCAGCTGCTAACCAAAAGCCCTTCTGTTTAAACCCACCAGCTGCTCTGTGCAAAAAAGATGTGGCTGTCTGCTTCTGTATCATTTATTGACTTGGAAACCCTATGAGGCAATTCTACTCTGTCCTGTTGGGTCACTGTGAGTCAGAACTGACAATGGCAGTGGGCTTTTTTTTGAAGGGTTTGTATAATGCTGCACACTTTAAGTGATTATACATGTGCTTGCCTTCTGGGATCTTACCATCAGGAGTTTAGAGTTTGAAAAGGCTAGGAAGGCAAGATTTTCTGAACACTTGCACTAATTAAAACCCTTATTGGAGAAGCTGGATCAGTTTTCATATTCTGTTTTCAAGGAATAAAAGAAATGGCATATAAAATTTCATGAAAATAAAAAAATAAAACCTTTGGTCTCTTTAAGAAGAATCAGGACTTTTAGGTGAATGGAACCCAGCCTGGAAAATATGCAGGTTCTTTTTTTTTTTTTTTTAAACAGAATTTATGAGCTGATCACTCAGTGGTTATCCAAGATGTACAAATAAGCTTATGTCTGGAACCGAAGGCAAATGACACAAATGAGTGGTGTTGCATTTATGTTGATTGTAATTTAGCATCATAGGAAAAGATATATTCCTGGAGTTACTTCTGTAAAATAAAGCCAACAAGAGGGTTATAGAAGAATACGCATGCTCAGATATTAAGACAGAAACAAGGGTCCTACTGATGAGAACAAAATTGTATATAAAATATTTCAAGACAATTAAGATAGATACAGGTAGAAAAACTGTGGTGACATAGATCAGATTGGTGGTGAGATTATTCAGGAATGAAATAAAATCTGTTAGCTAAATGGAGCTTCACAGATTCAGTTTTTAAAAACAGAGCACAGTGCATACAAAATTATTAAGTTTGAATCCAATGACAATTAATTAAATGATTTTCAAAGTTCTTATTCTTTAAAATATTGTTGTTTATATCTTTCAAATTAAATAGAAATTTGGACTTATATATATGTATTGCCTACAAAAATTGTAAGAGATCTCTTATTTCTTATTTTAACACTGTTTAAGATGCTTGACTATGTTGTTGTTGTTAGTTCTCATCAAGTTTGGGACCAGTTCATAATGATCACATGTATAACAAAGAAAACGTTGCCTAGCCTTCATCATAATAATTGTCATGCTTGAGTCCATTTTTTTGCAACCTCTGAATATTTTCCTAAATTAAAGAACTCATCTTCTATCACTACACCAAACAACATTCACGATCCATAGATTTTCATTGGCTAATTTTTGGAAGTAGATTACCAAGACTTTCTACCTAGTGTGTATTAATCTGGAAGCTCTACTGCAACCACTCTACCAAGGACTACCCAGGTAGTATTTGACATACTACTCATACAGCTTCCAACATCATAAACCAAAAAAACTGAACTCACTGCCATGGTGTTGGATCTGACTCACAGCGACCCCTCCTTGGGTTTCCGAGGCAGTATCACTATGGAAGTAGATTGCCTAACCTTCCCTCCGAGGAATGGCTGGTGGGTTTGAACAGCCAGCCTTCTGGTTAGGAGTAAAATGCCTTAGGTACTACACCACCAGAGCTCCAGCGTCATAGCAACATACAAACTACAACAGTACGAAAAGCTGATAGACATGTGGTGGTGCTTGGCTATAAAACTTCAACAATATTACTGTGATTTGGCACCAGCCACCCCAATTTCAGGCAACATGCACCTGGATATTTCCAATTTCTGGAGGTTATGCTTTGACATTCAATCTATTTCTTCACCATCAGAAACTCAAATAGCCATGTGTTTTTCATGACACTTATGACTTTGTATCTTATATTTTCTCAGTAGTCAATCTCCACCAGATTGGACACTGAGATAGGTATAAAAGATACATTGATAAAACAGAGATTCTATTTCACTCCCCAACAGTTTATTAGAGGAGACAGACTTCTAATCATTAAACTCAAATTCCAATCTGAAGAATACTATTGATTTGAAGTGAGTAATAAGTATTATGAGAGCAGGAGAGGAGAAGTCAAAATTTCAAAACCAGCGGGAATAACAGCACATATGAAGTTGTAAGAAGGATGATGAAAATTAGGAAGGTTCATCAGACTCCTGGCAAGAGAGCCTGCATATGCAAAGAGGTGATACAGCTAAACAGAACTGCCTGCTGTTTTATGGCATGTACTGTGAAGTGATTTGAGCTAACTGGATAATATCAAGAGCAAAAAGCATAAAGCCAGATTGGAAAATAAAAAATGTACAATATTAACAAGAATTGAAATGGTGAGTAAAGGAAATATTTTAAGAAGAATATTAGTATTAATAAGAGAGTGTTTTAGAAAGACAGATCTTAGAATAGTGTGTAGATAATAGATTGAGAGATCCAAAACCTGGGGGAAAACAAAACAAATAGGAAATTAGGGTGAAATGTAGGATGAGACTTACCAATACTGGCAGTGCAGAAGAAGAGAGTGAATGGATTGAGAAATATGAAGAATTGTAAATAGTTGAGGGAAGGAAACACATAAGAACAATTTTTGAGGTTTGAAAGGGGGCATTTTGACACACAAGTGTACTTTAAAATCTCCTATGCAGGTTGGGACTAGGGTGAAGTCAGTAAGATATTCCCTTTGTGTGAAAAATTTAAAAGGGGAGAGTTCCAGCAAGATGGCAGTATAGGCAGAAAAGTCTCACAGGCCTTCTGCAACAAAGCAATCAGACACCAATTGAAACTAATACAGAAGATGATCCTGGAACCTTGAAATCAGAAGGGAAAGATAAAGAAGTGGATTAAATACCAACTAGTAAAAGAACTTGAACGAAACACTGAAGAAGGAGACAAACAAAGCTGTGGACTGCCTGCTGTCCTGAGAGCACAGCCATTTTGAGATTGGTGATACTGCTGTAAAATAAAGCCAACATTCCCCAATACTAACTTAAGTGTCAGCTCTGCTTACCAAGACAGCATGGACAAGGACTACTACATCAGTGCCTGACAACCAGAAGGTAGAAGAGCGAGTAAGGGGATAGGCGGACCTGCAGACTGCAGCAGCAGTCCTGAGGGCACAGCCATTTTGGATGTCTCCAAGCAGCAAATGGAGCCATTTTGAGTGTGTGTGGGTGGTATTCTTGCTTGAACTGTGACCTAGGAGTGCATTCTGCCTGTCAAGGACAGCACAGGCAACTATGTTGGAGACTGATGACTAGAGAGGGGCGATATTCCCCTTCTTACTCTTGAACCCTGTGCACTTTTGGTGAACAGGGTTGTGGTCATTCCTACCCCCCCTCCACCTCCACCCACCTACTTGATGTACAAGGGCTCCATACCAGCCTGTACCTTGGCAGAGCTTGGGTTCCATGCTCTGCACCCTACAGTTTTGGTTTTGTTTGTTTCATTTAAAATTATTATTTTTATCTTCCTGCTTTATTCTTTTTTTAAAAAAAATATATTTCCTGTCCCTTGTTCTTGGTTTTTTGTTTTTTCCTTTACTCTCTTCCATTTTCTGGTTCCCTTCATTTTTTTTTTTCTTTTGGTTCTTCCAATGTCTTGTTTTTCCTTATACTGTTTTCTTTTACTCTTGCTCTTTCCTCTGGTTTCAGCCTCCCCAGATATTTTGGCTTTCTTTTTTTTTCCCTCTATTTTTCTCATTATCTTTCTTTACCCCTTTTTAATATGTTTTGAAACTTTTTCTTATTATTTATACATTTCTTTTTCATTTGTAATTGATCCTGTTCATTTATGTGAATTGTTTTGTTCTCTAGATTTGGTTTTTGAGTAGTTTGTTTATTTATTTATTTATTTGTTTGTTTATTTATTTATTTATCGTCTAACTGAGTGGGAGCCAACAACCATTCCCACACAACCCAACTGTACCTGCACCTCCTGCAGCCACAGTCACTGAGTGAAGGCCCCCAATTGCTTTTGCACCAACTTTCCAATGGTAGACAGTGACCAATAACAGCTCATATTTCCTTCAAGTGCTCTTTACGAACAGCTGGCAGAGATCAGTACACACCTTATCATTCTCTATCACACCCACCAGAAGGCAGGTGGTAAGTGCCTAAGTGCTAACAACTAGCAAATAGAGGAGCACAGAATGCTGCTTACATAGATATATCAATAAAATGAATAAAAAAATCTTGCATGAGTCACACCAATATACAACCACAAATTAAACATAAATACAACAACAACACCACAATGTCTCTGAGACAACAGACAAACAAAGGCCACACACACCAAAAAAAAAAAAAAAAAAGTAGTAGAAACTTTCTATAAGGGACTAGGACACAGACCCAGAAAACATCCTTGAGGAAGAAGAAATATTGGAACACCCTAATAAGAAATTCAAAAAAATATATGTTTGGGTACTTTCAATGGATTGAGAGACAGTTCAAGGAAAACACTGACAAGACCAAAGAAAATACTAACAAAATTAAGGAAAACAATGACAAAACACTAGAACAATTTAGAAAACAATGTAAGAATAAATTGCTAAAATAAACAAAAAATATAAATGATACAAAAACAAACAGAAATGCAGAAGATTAATACTAAGATTTCAGAAATAGATAACACAGTGAATAGATAAAGAAGTAGAACTGAACCAATGGAAGTCAGAAGACAAAGATATGGATGACAGAAGACAAAGATATTGAAGACAAATACATCAATATGACTTTGTTAAGGGATCAGTAAGACAAAAGATCAAAACATAATGAAGAACGTCCAAGATTCATGTGGGATACCATTAAGGGGAATAACCTACACATAATTGGAATTCCAGAACAAGAAGAGACAGATAAAATCACAGAGAAAATTGTCAAAGACTGTTTAAAGAGAATTCCCCTAATATGATGAAAGAAGAGAATATATCCATTCAAGACCTCAAACAGGATAAACCCCTATAGAAAATCATCAAGTCATATCATCATCAAACTTACCAAAGCCAAAGACAAAGAAAGAATCCTGAAAGCAGCACAGGAAAAATGAAAAGTTACCTACAAAGAGCAACCAATAAGATTAAACTCTCATTTCTCACCAGAAACCATGCAGGCAAGAAGGCAGTGGGATGATATATATATAAATACATGAAAGAAAAAAATCTGCAACTAAGAATTATACATCCAGCAAAATTGTCTATCAAATATGACAGTGAAATTGGAAGATTTCCAGATAAGCAGAAATTGAGGGGATTTGTTAAAACCATGACAACTGTACAAAAGTTGCTAAAGAGAGTCCTTCAGACAGAGAACCAAGAACAGCAAACTACAACCAATGATTAACACACATGATGACATCATCCAGAAACCAACCCAGTAATAGAAGTATCCAAAGTAAAATAAGCTTACAAGTCTGTAAACAGGGAACCAGAGAAATCAATTGGTAAATGAGAACAACTACAAACCAAAAAGAGGGAATAAATAGTGTGGTTACAGAACTTCTAAGTAGTCAGGAAGTCAAGATAACTGTGAGATAGAATAGACTGTTTCATTTTGGGAAAAAAATTATAAATTATAGAGTAACTTCAAAGAAAAATAACAAACTTTCACATGAAAATAAAAAAGAGGACACGTACAAATATTTAGCAAATACTAAAACAATAGCAAAGAAGGAGATGATGAGATGACTCAAACAAAATGAGCTCAGCACAGAAAAGTATATGCAACAAAGAAATCAGCAACACCATGAAAAAAACACATAATAAATGACATCAATAAATTCTTAGTTGTGAGTAATTATATTGAACATAAATGGATTAAATACACTATTCAAGAGATGGAGAGTTGCAGGTGGGATAAGAAAATATGACCCATAAATATGCTGTCCACAAGAGATGCAAAGACAAAAAAACCCTAAAAACTAAAGGTTGGGAAAAATTATACCAAGCAAATGGTAACTAAAAAAGAGCAGGAATGGCAATATTAATTTCTGGTAAAACCGTTTTTAAGACAAAAAACAACCATAGAGATAAAGAAGGACATTAGATAATGATTATAGAATCAGTTGATCAAGAGGATATAACGATAATAAATATCTATACACCCAATGAAAGAGCCCAAAAATGCATAAAGCAGATATTAACAGAATTGAAAAGACAAATAGATGACTCCACAGTCACAGTAGGAGATTTTAATACACCACTTCCAATTAATGACAGAACTGGAAAGAAACTCAACAAAGACACAGAAGAACTAAACAATACAATACACCAACTTGACTTTATAGACCCCTACAGAGCACTTCACCCAACAACAGCACAATATACATTCTTTTCCAGTGCACATGGAACATTCTCCAGGATGACTATATGTTAGGCCACAAAGCAGGCCTCAACAAATTTAAAAACATTGAAATACTGCAAAGCATCTTCTCAGATCACAGTGATATAAAATTAGAAATCAACATGAGGAAGACCAATGGAAAAAGAGCAAACACATGGAAAATGAATAACAACCTCCTCAAATATGACTGGGTAGTAGAAGAAATAAAATATGAAATCAAAACATTCTTGAGTTGAATGAGAATAAAAGCACAACATAACAAAATTTTGGGACACAGCAAAAGCAGTGATCAGAGGGCAGTTTATAGAAAAGAATGAACACATCAAAAAAAGAAAAAAAGAGCCCAAATCAACACCTTAACTCAACATCTACAATAATTAGAAAAAGAGCAGCAAAAAAAAAAGCCTATTATCACCAGAAGAAAAGAAATAACAAAGATTCAGGAAGAAATTAATGAAACAGGAAATAGGCAACAGAAAAAATCAACAAGACTAGAAGCTGGAATTTTGAAAAAAATAATAAAATTGATAAACCACTGACAAACTTAACAAAGGAAAAGGAAATGATGCAAATAACATGGATAATAAATGAAAGGGATGATGTCACAATACAGCCAACAGAAATCAAAAGAATAATATCAGGATATATGGAAAATTGTACTCCAACAAATTTGGAAACCTAGAAGAAATCAACAGATTTCTAGAAACACACTATTTACCTAAACAGACTGAGGTGGAAAAGTTCAACAGACCCATGAAAAAAGAAGAAATTGAACAAGTCATTAAAAAAAAAAAAAAAAATTACCAACAAAAATAATGTCCTGGCACTGATGGTTTCACTAGAGAATTCTTCCAATCATTTCAGAGAAGCCCTGACACCAATCCTACTCAAACTATTCTAGAACATAAAAGAGGATGGAATTCTCCCAAATTCATTTTATGAAGCAAGCATAACCTTGATACAAAAATCAGGCAAAGACACCACTAGAAAAGAAAATTACAGATCAATATCCCTCATGAATATAAAGGCAAAAATCTTCAACAAAATCCTAGCCAATAACCTCCAACAATATGTAAAAAAAGAATACATCATGACCAAGTTGGATTCATACCAGGTATACAAAGAAGGTTCAACATTAGAAAAATAATCAATGTCATCTATCACATAAGTAAAATAAAGGAAAAGAGCCACCCGATCATATCAATAAATGCAGAAAAGGTCTGCATAAAATCCAAACACTCATTCCTGAACAAAAAAAAAAAAAAAAAATCTCAGAAAAATAGGAATAGAAGGGAAATTCCTCAAAATATTGAAGGGCATATATGCAAAACAAACAGCCAACATTATTCTCAATGGAGAGAGACTGGAACCACTTCCCTTGTGAACAGGAACCAGACAAGGATGCCCTCTATCACCACTTCCACTCAACATTTTATTAGAAGTCCTAGCCAAGGCAATAAGGCAAGAAAGGGAAATGAAAAGCATCCAAATTCATCCAAAGGAAGAAGTAAAATTATCTCTATTTGCAAAATGATATAATCTTTTATATAGAAAACCCAAGAGACTCAGCAAGAAAACTACTAGAACTTATTGAATGATTTTGTATAGTGGCAGGATACAAGATCAACATACAAAAATCAGTTGGATACTTCTATACAAGCAAAGAGATCTCTGGAAAGGAAATAAGGAAATCAATACCATTTACAATAGCTACCAAAAAGGTAAGATACTTGGAAATAAATGTTACTAGGAACACAGAAGACCTATACAAAGAAAACTACAAAACACTACCTCAACAAACTATAAGAGAGCTATATACATGGGAGAACATACCATGTTTATGGATAGGAAGATTGAACATTGTGAAATGTCAATACTAACCAAAGCAATCTGTACATTCAATACAATCCCAATTCAGATTTCATCGACATTCTTTAAAGACATGGAAAAACCAATCACTAATTTTACATGGAAATGAAAGAGACCTCAAATAAGTAAAACACTACTAAACAAGAACAAAGTAGGAGGTCTCACAATCCCAGATCTCAGTGAAACAGAATTGAAAACCCAGAAATAGATCCATTGACCTATGGTTAGCTGATATTTGAAACAATTCTGAAGTCCATTCAATAGTGAAGAGATAGTCTCTTTCAAAACTGGATAACCATTTGGAGAAAACTGAAACAAGATCCATACCTCACACCATACAAAAAGACTAACTTTGGGTGGATCAAAGACTTAAATGTGAAATATAAAACTATGAAGTTCTACAAAGGAAAAATAGAAGCAAACTTAGGGGCCATAATTTATGACATAAATAGATTATCAAGCATAACCCTAGATGCCCAAACAACAGAAGATTAACTAGATGTTTGGGACCTTTTAAAAATTAAATTCTTATGTGAATCAAAAGGCTTCTCCAAAAGAGTAAAACAGGAACCTGCAGAATAGGAAAAAATATTTGGCAATGACATATCAAAGGACTTATCGCTGACATTTATAGAAAACTCTTACACATCAACATCAAAAAGACAAACAACCAAATTTAGAAATGGGCAGAAGATACAAACAGACACTTCCCCAAAGAAGATATTCAGGCAGCCAACAAACATATGATTGCCTGAATATCTTCTTTGGCGAAGTGTCTATTCATATCTTCTGCCCATTTCTAAATTGAAGAAATGTTCACGATCACTAGTCATTGTTGTTTTTGTTATGTGCCATCAAGTCAGACCCGACTCATAGCGACCCCTCCTTGGGTTTCTGTGGCAGTATCACTACGGAAGTAGATTGCCCCATCTTCCTTCTGAGGAGTGGCTGGTGGGTTTGAACCACCAGTCTTCTGGTTAGCAG
>NW_006921702.1:7135480-7136773 GCF_000298275.1 Orycteropus afer afer | reverse complement strand
TCATCACAAAGGATGTTTCAAGATCTGACCTGAAGTACAATGCTGTCAGTGATAGGATAATATCCATATGCCTACAAGGAAGACCCATTAATACAACTATTATTCAAATTTATGCACCAACCACCAAAGCCAAAGATGAGAAAATTTAAGATTTTTATCAACTTCTGCAGTCTTAAATTGATCGAACATGCAATCAGGATGTATTAGTGACTGGAATACAAAAGTTGGAAACAAAGAAAAATTACCACTAGTTGTAACATCTGGCCTTGGTGACAGAAATAATGCTGGAACTCGCATGGTAGAATTTTGCAACCAATGACTTTGCAAACACCTTTTTTGAACAACACAAATGGTGGCTGTTCACATGGACTTCACTAGATGGAACACACAGGAATCACACTGACTACATCTGTGGCAAGAGGCGATGGAACAGTTTGATATCTTCAGCCAAAACCAGGCCAGGAGCTGATTGTGGAACAGACGATCAACTGCTCATATGCAAGTTCAACGTGAAGTTAAAGACAATTAAAACAAGTCCACAAGAGCCAAAATATGATCTTGAATATATTCCTCCTGAATGTAGAGAACATCTAAAGAATAGATTTGATGCACTGAACACCAATGACCAAAAATCAGAAGAATTGTGAGATGATATCAATAACATTATCCATGAAGAAAGCAAGAGATCACTAAAAATATGAGAAAAGAGGAGAAAACCAAAATGGATGACAAAAGAGACTCTGAAACTTGGCCTTGAGCAGAAAGTAGCTAAAGCAAATTGAAGAAATTACAAGAGCTGAACCGAAGTTTTGAAAGAGCAGCTCGAGCAGACAAAGCCAATTACTATAATGAAATGTGCAAAGACTTGGAGTCTGAAAACCAAAAGGGAAGAACATGCTTGGCATTTATCTAGCTGAAAGAATTGAAGAAAAATTTAAGCCTCGATTTGCAATATTGAGAGAGTCTATGGGCAAAATATTGAATGATGCAGGAAACACGAAAAGAAGATGGAAGGAATACACAGAGTCACTGTTCCAAAAAGAACTGGTTGATCTTCATCCATTTCAGGAGGTGACATATGATCTAGAACAGATGGTATAGAAGGAGGAAGTCAAAGCTGCAATGAAAGAATTGGCAAAGAACAAGGCTCCAGGAATTGACAGAATACCCATTGAGATATTTAATAAACAGATGCCCCATTGGAGGCACTCACTCAGTTATGTCAAGAAATTTGGAAGACATCTACCTGGCCAACTGTCTGGAAGAGAGCCATATTTGTACTGATTCCAAAGA
>NW_006921702.1:7130702-7135380 GCF_000298275.1 Orycteropus afer afer | reverse complement strand
ATCTTCCTTCTGAGGAGTGGCTGGTGGGTTTGAACCACCAGTCTTCTGGTTAGCAGTCAAGTGCCTTAGCCACTATGCTACCAGAGCTCCCAATAGAGAGACGCAAATCAAAACAACTATGAGATACCATTTCACCCTAACACTGATAATGAAGTTAAACAACACAAAAAATAACAAATGCTGGCAAGGAAGTGGGAGATCTGGTGGCATAGTGCATAAGGCATTTGACTACTAACCAGAAGACTGGTGGCTCAAACCCACCAGCCACTCCTCAGAAGGACGATTGGACAATCTACTTCCATAGCGATACTTCCTCCAAAACCCAAGGAGGAGTCACTATGAATCGGATCCAACTTGACGGCAATAAGTTTTGCTTTTTGGTTTTAGGTGGCAAGGATGTGGAGACACTGGGACTCTCAAACACTGCATATAGGACTGTAAATTGATGCAACCACTATAGAAATCAGTATGGTGATTTCTTTAAAAGTTGGAAATAGAAATACCATTTGATCCAGGATTCCCATTACAAGGTATATATCCTAAAGAAGTGAGAAGCAGGACACAAACAGATATATGAACACCCATGTTCATTGCAGCACTATTCACAATAGCAAAGAGATGGAAACAACATAAGTGCCCATCAACTGAGGAATGGATAAACAAACTGTGGTACATACACACAATGGAATATTATGTAACTCCAAAGAATAATGCAGAATCTGCAAATATAGATAGATAGATAGATAGATATCAAAGATTATAAGTGGTTACCAGGGGTAGGAGGGAGAAAAGGGGAAGCTTTTGTTTGAGGGTCATTGAGTTTATGATAGTGGTGGTGGAATATTTTGGAAAAGGATGGCAATTATGGTGGTGCAACATGAAAAATGTCATCAATGTCCCTGAGCTGTAAAAGGGGAAGTTATGTTGGTTACTGTCTTGTTGTATATTTTTTCACCACAATAAAAGTTAAAGATAAAAAAAAAAAAATTAAAGGGCACTGAAAAACTCAGTGATAAAAGCATGTAATAATTAATTAAATATTTTAAGAAATAAAAATTAATGCAAAAAATCCAAGATGAATATCAAAATGTTTAATAAACACAGGATCAGTGTTAATTGAATTTCCTTTTGCCTCAGGATTAAATATAGTTTCACATGGTCATATCCCCGTGCCTTGCATAGGAAAGCATAAGGCCATCAGTATATCAGATTATGTCCCTTTTGTTAAAGATGGTGATTTGAGTTGGAGTTCATATGGCAATGAAGCCACATCTTCAGCTCACTATGTTGAATGGACATAGTCATTGTTACTGATTTGTGTGGTCATTGGAAGCATTCCATTGCTGGAGACCTTTTGAGCATTGAACTTCAGCAGGCCTAAAGTAACTGATTACTTCTCCAGAGGGTGGCCAATGCTCTGGCCATGCAACAGAAGTGGAATTCCCTGGATGAAAGTCACAACCTTGCTTCAAATCTTCTAAGCAAGGAACTTAAATCAAGAAACAGGGAGAATTATTTATATAGAAGACATAACAGATACTAAGCCTGATAGGTATATTGAATTAGAATTTTCCACACTTGATAGAGATGAATCTGATGGACAATGTGAAAAAATTGAAGAGATCTGGGACATACAACTTAGCATCACTTCTCAAAAAGATCTGTTGCTGAATGGGACAGTACTGGAAAATAGGCATCCATCCCAGCAGCACCAAAAAGGAACCACTAGAGCAGAAGAGATAGACTTCAGGTGAGGACTATATTATTCTGGAGGAGCAAAAAGCAATTCTGCTGGCAACTTCTTGCTTTAGCCAGCCACTTCCAGTGTCCATTATCAATGTAAATCACCTCCCTGTCACTACATCTGCCAGTGTTGGCAACTTCATCCTGAAAACTCATGTTACGTCTGAGGATAAAAAATGGTTATTTAAAACCTGTTACAAATGGGAAGATGGTTAACTCCTGAGAGGAGGTTCATCTTTTCAATTTGTGACTACACCATGAACACATTTACACTAGGCTTAATACAATGTCTCTTGAAGACAAGAACCATGTCATATTAACTCCCAAAATATGCAATGTGCCATATTCAAGAAAGAGTTTAATAACTGTATATTTAATACATAACAGTGCAAGTTAATTTCTGTGGCAAGGATATTTTCCATCATGACATCAGCCATGTAAGTTTAATGACAAACATCCCCAGAGTATCCTTAAATGTTCCCTTTGAATTTTTCACCCAAAAATGTATTTATATTCTGTTGACTTTTAAAACTCATAATATTAGTATTAGAAATGGATGGAGGGTAATTATTTTCTCCCACTTTCTATGGATGTGGTTTCAGTAGCTGTAACCAAAGAAATTGAAAAGAGAAGCCCAGGAGATAACTGCACCTCTTATTGTATGTTATTAAGATTATTATCTGTGATACATAAATTAGAAAACTAAGACTCAAAAAGTTTAAATAACGTGTTCTGGGTTACATGCATAGTGAGTGGTGGTAACAAGACATGAACATAGTTTTGTTCAACTTACAATATTTCCATTGCTACTCTGTGATAATATCCCCCAAATATTTAAAACAGAGAGAGACTAGAATATTGAGAACCAATCCTGTATTACATAACAACTTCCCCATTTACAGCTCAGGGACACTGATGACAAAAGCAGTGCAATACAGGTAAGGGGCAGCCCCCAGAGCCAGGAAAAGGGAGGGGGAGAGCACTAGGGACCACAAAAGCAGTGGGATCCAGGTAGGAATTAAGTAAGAGGAGGGCAGAGAGGTTTCCAACTGCTAAGGGAGACAAAATTGTCTGTCAGTTTTTCATCCTGTGGGGCTTGCATGTTGCTGTGAGGCTTGAGGCTGTGTCACTGTTTCAGATGTCAGCAGGGTTACACATAGAGCACAGGTTTCAATGCAGCTTACAGACTAAGACAGACTAGGAAGAAGGTAGAAGGAAGAGGTGATCAACTTCTCAAAAAATTGGCCAGGAAAATATTTATGAATAGCAGAGAAAAACTGTCTAATTCAATACTGGGCAACTTTATGAATATCTTGGGACCATTGTCTGACATAGTTCAGGAAGACCAGCCTTTTGGGTCTGAAGGCACTCAAAATAGGACTGGGAAAGAGCTGCATCATCAGAGTAGAACAAACTTTAATGATATGGATAAAGTAAATATTTCGGAACCTCCACGTGCTGATGTGGCATGATTCAAGTGGAGAAGAAGCAGCTACAAACATCCATTAATAATTGGCACATGGAATGTACGAGGTATGAATCTAAGGAAATTGGGAGTTGTCAAAATGAAATGGAACACATAAAGATTGATATCCTCAGCATTAGTGAGCTGCAGTGGACCAGTTTTGGCCCATTTTGAATCAGACAACCATGCTATACTATGCCAGGAATGACAGTTTGAAGAGGAATGGCATGGCATTCATCATCACAAAGGATGTTTCAAGATCTGTCCTGAAGTACAATGCTGTCAGTGATAGGATAATATCCACATGCCTACAAGGAAGACCCATTAATACTACTATTATTTAAATTTATGCACCAACCACCAATGCCAAAGATGAGGAAATTGAAGATTTTTATTAACTTCTGCAGTCTGAAATTGACTGAATGTGCAAACGAGATACGTTAATTATCACTGGTGACTGGAATGCAAAATTTAGAAACAAAGAAAAATTACCAATAGTTGGAAAATTTAGCCTTGGTGACAGAAATAATGCTGGAGATCGCATGATAGAATTTGTAAGACCAATGACTTATTCATTGAAAATATCTTTTAACAACAACACAAATAGTGGCTACACATGTGATCTTCACCAGATGGAACACACAGGAATCAGATTGACTACATCTGTGGCAAGGAGCAATGGAAAAGCTCAATATATTCAGCCAAAACAAGGCCAGGAGCTGATTGTGGAACAGGCCATCAACTGCTCATATGCAAGTTCAATGTGATGTTGAAGACAATTAAAACAAGTCCACAAGATCCAAAATATGACCTTGAATATATCCCTCCTGGATTTAGAGACCATCTAAAGAATAGATTTGATGCATTGAACACCAGAGACCAAAAACCAGAATTGTGGGATGACATTGAATTGAATCAGACAACCATGCTCTTCTGAATCCAGCTTGCATTTCTGGAAGTTATCTGTCAATATACTGCTGCAACTGTTTTTGAATTATCTTCAGTAAGATTTTACTTATATGCAATATAAGTAGATCATCATCTATGAAGAAACCTGTAGGTCATTAAACAGAGGAGAAAGAAAGAAAAGACGAAAATGGATGTCAGAAGAGACTCTGAAACTTGCCCGTGAGCATAGAGTAGCTAAAGCATTTGGAAGAAATGACAAGATAAAAGAGCTGAACAGAAGATTTCAAAGAGCAGCTGAGGAAGACTAAGTCAATTACTATAATGGAATGTGCAAAGAACTGGAGTTAGAAAACAGAAAAGAAAGAACATGCACAGCATTTCTCAAGCTGAAAGAATTGAGGGAAACATTTAAGTCTTGAATTGCAATATTGAAAGATTCCATGGGCAAAGTACTGAATGATGCAGGAAGCATCAAAAGAAGATGGAAGGAATACACAGTCACTGTACCAAAAAGAACTGGTCAATCTTCATCCATTTCAGGAGGTGGCATATGTTCAAGAA
>NW_006921702.1:7119670-7126912 GCF_000298275.1 Orycteropus afer afer | reverse complement strand
TCTCAATATAAAGAAAACAAAAATCCTCACAACTGGACCAATGAGCAGCATCATGATAAATGGAGAAAAATTGATGTCAAAGAATTCACATTGCTTAGTTCTACAATTGATCCCAATGGATTCAGCAGCCAAGACAGATGATGTGTAGCACAGGACAGGTCAGCTGCAAAGGAACTCTTTCAACTGTTAGGGAGCAAAGCTATCTCCTTGAGGACTAAAGTGCGCCTGACACAAGCTATGGTATTTTCAATTTCCTCATCTGCATGTGAGAGCTGGACAATGAATAAGAAAGACCAAAGAAGAATCGATGCTTTTGAGTTATGGTGTTGGTGAGGAATGCTGAAAGTACCATGGACTACTAAAAAACTAACAGGTCTGTCCTGGAGGAAATGCAGCTGGAATGCTCCTTGAAAGCGAAAATGGACAGACTTTCTCTCACATACTTTGGTCATGTTGTTAGATGGGACAATTTCCTGGAGAAGGATGTCATACTTGGTAAGGTGGGGAGTCGACAAAAGAGGGAAAGGGCCTCAATGAGATGGAATGATACAGTGGCTGCAGTGATGGGCTTAAATATAGCCAGGATCATAGACTTGGCGCAGGACCAGGCAGTGTTTTGTTCTGCTGTATATAGGGTCACTATGGGTCAGAGACAACTCAATGGCACCTGACAACAAAAACTACAATCTTATATTGTTTCTTAAGTGTAAATATATACCATTAAGATGTTTGTAAACTATAAAAAATATTTGTACTTTTGCTGTATATACTTATACTATAATACAATAGAAATTATGATTAAAAAAGAAATACTAGCTGGATGCAAATCAAGTATCTTTTATCGAATAAATTAAATGTTACCTGAAGTCAACTTAAAATAACCAACTATTCAACAGAATTGTTCCAATCAGGAAAAGTAACCGTAGCAACGTAATTATAACTTACACTGTTTCTCACCCTTCTATTTTCATTCTGAAAAGGCAATTTGGTTGAATAACTTATTTATGTGTATTTTACATTGTGGCTTTCTGTTGACATTAATTACTCATTCAAAACAGACAACTTTTTTCCCAACAACATATAGTCTAAAGGAAAATCTCAACATCAAATCTCTCTCACGTCTGACTTCTCACTTTTTCCCCACAGATCTGACTGTAAACCATTTGGTAGGCTTTGATCTTCAGATATATATATGGGGACAAAAATACATCAAGATAAAGTTTTGTGACATCAATTGATACTATTTCTTGCAGCAGTTCTCATAACTCTGTAACCAACCCCTGTTTAACAACTAGATTATGAGGAATACTTCAGAAATATTGTGTTTGGTTCTAGACCACTAAAATAAAATGACTATGACAATAAAGTGCGTCACACAAACTTTTTGATTTTCCAGTGCATATAAAAGTTATGTTTATACTGTACTCTAGTCTATTAAGTGTGTAATATCATTATGAAAAAATTTAAAATATTGTGAGTATTACTAAAACATGGTACAGGAACAGGACATTAGCACATGCTATTTGAATAATGACGTCAATATACTTGCTCAATGTAGGGTTGCCACAAACTTTCAATTTATAAGAAAGGCAATATTTGAAAAGCACAATAAAGCAAAGTACAACAAAAGGATATATGCCTGTATTCCTTGTCTCAAGAAGTATTTTTTAATAAAATGAACACTAAAATAATAAATAATTATAAACAAGTATTTGATTTGACATTTTTAAAGTTAAGATCCAGGTATAAAACAGAAAGTTTTAGATGTGACCTGTGTTAATCACCTCCCAGGAACTGAAAAGGAAGCAGAAGAACTTAGGGGATACCCGATAGGGAATAATATCTCTTCATCACAACAACTCACCTACCCAGAACTTAAATATACTTTCCATTAAAAGGCTGTGGTAGAAGCTGGGGAGAGGTCAGTTACTTGAATTTACTTGATTAACTGAGCATACATCACCAATACTAGTGGAAGAGACTTCAGAGGATATCAAGAGCAGGTATCAAACAAATAATGTTACCCTCCTTATATACCCAAGCTTGTTTGCCTAAGATTATCTGCTATAATAACAATAATATCCTTTCAGGGCTATCATGAAGATGAAGTAAGATAAGCCTTGTCTTGGACAGATGTATTTAATTCCAGCTACCACCATATTTTGTACAGCCATTTTTTTTATACACATATTTTTGTATACACATATTTTGTATACACATTTTTGTATACACAGTTGAAACCATCTCTTTATTGTTTGTTGTTTCAAGTCTTCTACAATGGTCAGAGACAAGAATTAACTTTAACACTCTATTCTCAATGCCTTTGACTAAGGGACTAATGGCACGCATGCATTATTCACAATGGTGTAAGAAAGAACAAGAAAAATCTCTTTATATTGATATAGAGCTCCAGGATATATTACTAAGTGAACAAAGTAAAGTGTACAACAATGAATATCAAATCTTTCTTGCATTGTAATGGAAGGAAAAATAAAAATATACCTATTTGTTCATTTTGGAGAAACAAAATAAACTGAGTGGATGAGACAGAAATAAAAAAAATGAGAAAGAGTAATGGGAAGAATTTTTCTGAGTAAACATTTTTATAGTTTTGAACTGTGTAAATATTTTACACAGTTCAAAAAATAAATGTAAATTAAAAATTTAAAAAGGTAAAATTGAAAACATATAGAAACAAATGCATCTGCATAATCAGATTGATAATAAAACCACATAGAAAAAAATAATAATTTCAAGGTATTTGTAATATAATGCTCTGAATATGTAGTCATATATTCTTAGTGGAGTATATTTGAAATAAAAAAGAACTGCAAATGAATCCTAAGCCTCCCTCAATGCTCTTCTTTTTTTTACAATAACATTTTCATTATAATTTAAAAATATGAGTGTGGTTAAGGTTGTGTGTCAACTTGACTGGGCCTGGTTGAGTGGCTGGGCAGCTGGATGTAGTACTCTCCGTGATGACACTGGTAATCAACTTCATGGTGAAATCTACTGTGAGTAGCTGCTTTAGAGATGTGGTCTGCTTCCCATATACAAGCAGCAGCTTTGGGCATGGTCTCCAGCTTATGGCATGCATGAACCCTGCATGTAGCTGAGTTTTTATTCAGCAGCCTGTCATGCTCTGATAGTCTTGGGACTTTTAATGGACTTGAATTAATGAGCTGCCTTGTGGTTTTGTAATATCGGGACTGTGCCTTACTTGTCCTCCTTGGGTTTGTCAGCTTCAGCAACCAGCAGCTGAATGAAGAAAAGCCTGTAGCTCCAGTATGCTGGGGCAGGAGGCAGAGCTGAAGCCCAAGGTTGAGGGGTTTTCACCCAGCCCCTAGAGCCTGGCACTTTGATCTCAAACTTAAAGCCTCCAAATTGTAAGAATAAACTCCTCCTTGTTGAAGCCATCCCATTTGTGGTATAGTCTTGTCAGAGTGGCACTAGGTAACCAGAACAATGAGTACTGGAAGGAAGAGTAAAAATGACCACCCAACACACAACAATTGGTCTCTATTATCTTGAAGAAGGAGAGTCAGGAATAAAAGGAGAATATGGAATATGCAGCTAATTGCTTTCATTAAAAGGTGTCCCCCTTGCTATAAGGAAAGTAGAACTGTGTGGTTCCCAGCTACCATTACAGACCATTTTAATTAAAGATTCTCTAAAAGAATCTTGATCAGAAAGGAAGGAAAGTGCAGAATGGCATTTAAAATTCCAATAGAATCTAGACTTTCTGGAGCCATGCAGGCTAGGTGAACCCCTGAAACTATTTCCTTCAGAAAATCATTAAACCTTAAAGCAAATATATCTTTGAAGTCTTCTTTAAAGTAAACAATACTTTAGTTTAATTAGTAAAGGATATCTACCTTGAGTATTGTGCTCTTTTAAAGATCTATATAAGAACCAAATTGACACCTGAATTTTGAAAAGCTAATTAGGAACCTTAAGGGTCAGTTAATAACTCACTGCCATTGTTTCTGATTCATAGCAACTTGATAGGACAGAGTAGAACTTCTCCCATTGGGTTTCTAAGGCTGTAAAACTTTATGCAAGCAGACTACCTCATCTTTCTTCTATGGAGCAGCTGGTGGACCCAAGCCACCACCATTAGTTAGCAGCCAAATGCCTTAAACACTGCACCACTAGAACTCCTTGTTAATATTAATAAGGAGGAACAATTCAAAAAAGGAGGTTGAGAATGGTTGCACAACTCAAAGAAAGTAATCAATTTCACTGGATTTTACATGTAGAAATTGTTGAACTGGCATATGTCCTGCTGTGTATATTTTCAACAGCAACAACAACAACAACAACAACAGCCTATCTATATATATATGTATATAATTTATGAAGAACCTAGATCTTTCACTGTAAAAAATAGATATAAAATGAATGAAATTCCCCCAAAATAACCTACATTGTTAAATTTGAATTGGAAATATAGACATCAACACATCATTTAAATAAATGTTTTTTTTCTACCTCTGACCCTTGAAAAGATAGCCTTTTAGCAAGCAAGGTCACCCAAGTACCAATAAATATCACAAGTATGTAGATGTTGATTTCTAAATAACATTTTGTACTAATGATAACCAAATCTGGGCAGAAAAGAATTATAAATGGAGCTTTGGACATTCTGTACCAGATATAAAAGAAGTCCTCAAAAATATGAATGTGTATTTCTACAGGACATTATGTTGCTACCTACCTTCTCACATAATACAAACTATAGTATATTTTTCAGATAGTGATTTTATGTATTCCTTTGATCTTCTTTTGATGCGTTCTGCATTATACAATATTTTTCCCATTGAATCCTTCAATATTGAAACTCAAGGCTTGAATTTTTCTGCAGTTCTTTCAGCTTGAGAAATGCCAAGCATGTTCTTCCCTTTCATTTTTCTAACTCCAGGTCTTCACACACTTCTTTATTAATACTTTACTTTGCTTTCTCAAGCTGCCCTTTGAAATATTCTGTTCAGTTCTTTTATTTCATCTTTCTTTCACTGCTTTAGCTACTCTCTATTGAAAAGAAAGTTTCAGAGTCTCTTCTCTGAAAAAAGACATGCATTTTGGTCTTTTCTTCCTTTCCTGACTTTTTAAGGGCCCTTTGCTTTCTTCATGTATGATGTCTTTGATGTCATCCCACAGTTCTTCTGGTCTTCTGTCATTGGTTTTCAAAGGGTCAAATCTATTCTTCAGAAGGTCTCAGCTGGGATATAGTCAAGGTCATGTTTTGGTTCTTGTAGACTTGTATTAATTTTCCTCATCTTCAGCTTAAATTTGCATATAAGCAAATGATAGTCTGTTCCACACTAGACTTCTGGCCTTGTTCTCACTGATGATATTGAGCTTCTCCATTGTCTCTTTCCACAGATGTAATCAATTTGATTACTGTGTATTCCATTTGGTGAGGTCGCCATGTTGAGTTGCCATTTATGTTGCTGAAGAGAGTATTTGCAGTGAATAAGTTCTTGGTCTCACAAAATTCTATCCTGAGATCTCTGGAGTCATTTCTATCACCAAGGCCATATTTTCCAACTGCCAATGCTTCTTCTTTATTTCCAATTTTTGCATTCCAATCACCAGTAATTATCTATAATTCTTAATTATCTGTTTGGTCAATTTGAGACTGCACAGAAGTTGGTAAAAATTTTAAATGTCTTCATCCGTTGTTTTAGAGGTTGGTGTGTGAATTTGAATAATACTAATATTAACTGGTCCTCTTTGTATGCATATGGATATTATCCTATCACCAACAGCATTGCACTTCAGGATAGTACTTGAAATGTTCTTTTTGATGATAAATGTGATGCCATTCCTCTTCAATTTGTCATTCCTGGCATAAACCATATAACTGTTCAATTTAAAATGACCAATACTAGTCCATTTCAGTTCATTAAAGGCTAGGATATAGATATTTATGAGTTCCATTTCCTTTTTAACAACTTCCACTTTTCATATTCATACATCATTCATCCCACATTCCAATTATTAATGGATGTTTGGAGCTGTTTCTTCTCATTTTGAGTGAAGCAGCATCAGCAAATGAAGGACCAGAAAGCTTTATTCCATCCACATCATTAAGGCTGCCTCTGCTTTGAGGAGGCAGCTCTTCTGTCCAGTCATATTTTGAATGCCTTCCAACTTGAGGAGCTAATTTTTTGACACTGTATCAGACAATATTTACTTGCTTCTCATAAGGTGTTCAGTGACCAATTTTTTCAGAGCTTAACCAGGTCACATCCATTTTCTCAGTCTGACTTTCTCTGTAAGCTCCCATGAACTCTGATCACCATGGATGACCCACTTCGTATTTGAAATACTGGTGACATAACTTCCAGCATTATAGCAGCACATGAACCACCACAGTATGGCAACTGATAGATGAGTTTTTTACCATTTCAGAATGTCACATATGATCAAGAACCAATGGTACTGATGAAAGAAGTCCAAGCTTCACTAAAGGAATTAACAAAAAACAAGGTTCCAAGAATTGACAGAATACCTATTGAGATGTTTCAATAAATTGATGCTGTGCTGGAGGTGCTGACTCATTTACACCAAGAAATTTAGAAGACAAATACCTGGCTAACTAATTGAAAGAGACCAATATATGTGCTCATTCCAAAGAAGCATGATCCAACCATGTGGAAATTATTGAAAATAATCATTAATATCACATGCAAGTAAAATTTTACTGAGGATAATTCAAGAAGAGTTTCAGCTGTATATTGACAGGGAATTGTCAACCATTTAAGACAGACTTAGAAGAGCATGTGGAATGAGGAATATCATTGCTGATATCAAATAGATCATGAAGGCAAAGAGTACAGAAAGATGTTTACTTTTGTTTTATTGACTGTGAAAAGACATTTGACCATGTGGATCATAGCAAATTATGTGTAACATTATGAAGAATGGGAATTCCAGAACACTTAATTTTACTCATGAGGAACCTGTACATAGACCAAGAGACAGTCATTGGAGCAGTACAAGGAAGTACTGTATGGTTTGAAATCAGTAAAGGTGTGTTTCCAGGTTGTATCCTTTCATCATACTTAATTCAACATGTATGCCAAGGAAATAATCCAAGAAACTGGCTATATGAAGAATAATGCAGTATCAGGATTGGAAGAAGCCTCATAAACAACCTACAATATGCAGATGACACAACCTTGCTTGCTGAAAGTGAAGACGACTTGAAGCAATTACTGATGAAGATCAAAG
>NW_006921702.1:7118009-7119570 GCF_000298275.1 Orycteropus afer afer | reverse complement strand
TCCATATTTTTACCCATTCCAAAGAAAGGTGATCTCACAGAATGAGGAAATTATCGAACAATATCATTTATATTGCATATAAGTAAAATCTTACTGAAGATAATTCAAAAACGGTTGCAGCAGTATATTGACAGATAACTTCCAGAAATGCAAGCTGGATTCAGAAGAGCATATAGAACAAGGGATATCATTGCTGGTGTCAGATAGATCATGGCTCAAGCAAAGAATACCAGAAAGATGTTTAGTTGTGTTTTATTGACTTTGCAAAAACATTTGATTGTGCGAATCATAACAAATTGTGGATAACATTGAGAAGAATAGGAATTCCAGAACAATTAATTGTACTTGTGAAGAACCTATACATAGACCAAGAGGCTGTCATTCGAACAGAAAATGGGAAAACTGCATGCTTTAAAATCAAGAAGGGAGTGTATCAGGGTTGTATTCTTTTACCATAGTTATTCAATCTGCATGCTGAGAAAATAATCTGAGAAGCTCAATTATATGAAGAAGAATGTGCATCAGGATTGGAAGAAAAATCATTAACAACCTTCCAATATGCTGATGACACAGCTTTGCTTACTGAAAGTGAGGATGACTTGAAACACTTACTGATGAAGTTTGAAGAATATAGTCTGCAGTATTCATTACATCTTAATATAAAGAAAACAAAAATCCTCACAACTGGTCCTATAAGTAGCAGCATGATAAATGGAGAAAAGCTTGAGGTGGTCAAAGAGTTTACATTGCTTGTTTCTACAACTGATGCCCAGGAAAAGGTCCAGGAACCAGGACAGATGAGGAGTCAGCCACAGGGATCCAGGTGAGGAGAGGGAACCCAGGCCATGCCCCAGAGTGGGAGGGCAGGAGAATGAGAGAGAGGAGAGGAAAAAGCCCAGGGACTGGAACAGAGCAAGGAGTCAGCCACAGGGATCCATGTAATGGTGGTAGGAGAGGTTTCCAACAGCTAAGAGAGACAAACTTGTCTGTCTGTTTCTCCTACTGTGGTGATGTGTTGCTGTGAGTCTTGAGGCTGAGCCACTGGTGTTTCAAACCCAGTGGGGTGCATATAGTGCACAGGTATCAGCCAGGCTTACAGACCAAGACAGACTAGGAAGAAGGAGATGCCATCCACTTCTCAAAGAATTGGCCAGGGAAAACATTATGAATAGCAAAGAAACACTGTCTGATACATTACTGCGCAACTTTATGAATAGTCCGGATAGGTTAGAAGGCTCTCAAAATAGGACTGGGAAAGAGCTACATCAACAGAGTAAACCCAGCCTTACTCATACAGATAAGGTAAAGCTCTCATGACCTCCATTTGCTGATGTGACACCACTCAAATAGAAGAGAAACAGCTGCAGACATCCATTAATCATTGGAACATGGAATGTATGAAGTATGAATCTAGGAAAATTGGAAGTTGTCAAAAATGAAATGGAACACATTTGATTGTTATCCTCAGCATTAGTGAGCTGAAATGCACTGGTTTTGGCCATTTTGAATCAGGCAACCATATGATCTACTATGCCAGGAACGACAGTTTGAAGAGGAATGG
>NW_006921702.1:7104209-7109454 GCF_000298275.1 Orycteropus afer afer | reverse complement strand
TCTTCAGTATGGATTACACCTCAAAATAAAGAAAATGAAAATCCTCACAACTGGACCAGTAAGTAACACCATTATAAATAGAGAAAAGATCATAGTTGTCAGGGATTTTCTTTAACTTGTATCCACAATCAACACCCATAGAAGCAGCAGTCAAGAAAGCAGATGCTGCATTGCATTGGACAAATAGGTGGCAAAAGAACTCTTTAAAGTGTTCAAAAGCAAAGATGTCACTTTGAAGACTAAGGTGCAACTGACACAAGCCATTGTCTTTTCTATACCCTCATATGTATGTGAGAGCTGAACAGTGAATAAAGAAGACCACAGAAGAATTGATATATTTGAGTTATGATGCTAACAAAGAATACTGAATATACCATGGACTGCTAGAAGAATGAACAAATCTGTCTTGAAGGAAGTACAGCTGGAATGCTTTTTAGACTCAGCAATAGCCAGATTTTGTCTCTCATACTTGGGTCATGTTGTCATAAGGGACCAATCCCTGGAGAAGGATAGCATGCTTGGTAAAGTAGAGGGCCAATGAAACAGAGGAAGATCCTCAACAGGATGGAATGATACAATGGCTACAATGATTGAATCAAACATGGCAGTGATTGGGAGGATGGCACAGGACCAGACAGTATTTTGTTTTGTTGTGAGTTGGAACCAATCCAATGGCATCTAACAAGAAAAGAGTTTACAGCATGATCTATAGAATTATCTTATCAAAAATATTTGATTTAAGTCAAATATGGTCTTTAGACTGAACTTCTATTTTACAGTGATTTGCATATACAAAGCAATAAAGCAAATATAGTAAAGTTTGACAATTGTTGAATATAGGTGCTAGTATATACTTTTTAATTATTAATATTATTCCAACTTTTCCACATTTTTGAAAATTTCTATAATAGACATTTGGAAAAACAGAGACATTTTACTGGAGTTGTCTGCTGGTGACTTGGACTTATTGTGATATTGAGAGAGGTTGCTGCCTCCTGTTCTGATTCTGTGAAAGTGAAAGAGGCACTCTGACATCTCAAGTACAACAGCAAGGACAGAAGAGCCTACACAGATGGTCTTCCTCATGCTGCAATTTCAGGTCAGCTTTTCGCCACCTACCAGAGAAAGCATCCTGGCACATATTTTTGAAAGTTTTGTCAATGAAGTATTACAGAATTTGAATATAGACCCTGACATTTTAAAGCTGGAATGGACTAGAATAATTAAGTAATAATTCTAAGATTTATTGGCCAGTCTACAAATGGACATTCCAAATCTTACAACCACCCACCATATTTTTACTTCTTTAGAATTTGGGAGCTCTGATGGTTTAGTGCCTAAGGCATTTGACTGCTATCCAGAAGGCTGGTGGTTCAAATCCTCCAGCTACTCCACCGAAGGAAGATTGGGCAATCTATTTCTATAGAGATATATTTTTCTAATGTGTGTGGTCATCTGGGAGCAGTGATCATAAAAGGCCATGCTTGTTTCTCTTTTAGTTCTCTTGCATCATGTTTTGTACAGAGTATCCCTTGTCATTGAGTCAATTCTGATTTATAGCCATCTGGTAGTATAGTGCCTAAGGCATTTGACTGCTAAAGAGAAGGCTGGTGGTTCAAATCCACAGCCATTTTTTGGAAAGAAGGTTGGGCAGTCTACTTCCATAGTGATACCACCTCAGAAAACCCAAGGAGGGGTCGCTATGAATCAGATCTGTCTCCACAACCGTGGGTTTGGTTTTTTTGGCTAGAACATGTGACCAGAGAGACAGATATGTTTTTACAAATTAAGTAGTTTATTCCCTCAATTTCAGAAACGACTGATGTAGTGAGGAAAAATATATTTGGTAAATTTACTTATTTTAATTTATGCATTGCCTCTCTCAAACTCTAAAAAAGAAAAAACAACTCACTGCTGTGGAGTCATTTCCAACTCATAGCAACCCCTCCTTGGGATTCTGAGGCAGTATTTCGGAAGTAGATTGCCCCATTTCCTTCCAAGGAGTGGCTGGTGGGTTTGAACCGCCAGCCTCTGGTCAGCAGTCAAGTGCTTTAGGCACTATTTCTATGTTATGGAAATAGCATAAACATAAAGAAGACAATTGTGATCAGGAGTCCTGGTTGTTAAATGCACAAGAGCAATCTGGTATTTTAAAGATGCTGAGAGGCCACAGCCCTATTTTACTGCAGAATTGTCTGAACATTGCATAGACAGTTACCAGAAAATCTAATTTTATTCTCTAATTTGAAAATAACTAAGCAATTATCAGAAACAATGACTTAAAAAATAGGCATTTTTGTCTTGTTTCACCTTGCTTTTTTCTCCAAATACACAGACAACTTGAAACATTTTTTAAAAAAATAGGCGTAATACCTGTAAAACTCAACAAATTGTGTTCTAATATTAGAACCAGAAATCTTAGATCTTCGAGCCAAAGTTTCTATGAATCTTTTGTTTTGAGGTTGGCCTAACCTTTGTCCCCATATCATGCTCCTACATTTTTGCCCATTCCCAACAAATCAGCCTCTGGAGCAACCCAGGCGAGGTTGAGAAGATTTAAGGAAAATTACCGTAATACCAAAGAACCGGTAACTGGTCAATTTCATGGCCTCACTCTTCATAAATGAATTTTAAACTGGTATCACTCATAAATGATTTTTAAGCAGAAAACTGAAGAGGGATTTCAACTCTGAAAGCTAATAGACTACTATAATATGTCTAGGACAAAAAAACGACAAAGAAATAAGTTAATTTGGCCAGAAAGGCAGAATGAAGCCCCAACTCTATTAAGTCATGGCTAGAGAATAATCTTTCCTTTACTACAAAAATATTTACATTAATAACAACATAATAAAAAGATTCTGAAATGCCCATTTAGTCCTACCTACTATTTTATTAATCCTTTAAAGAAACCATGATTAATCCCATATGTCATATGAGAAACACTGAGGCACAGACAATTTAAGGTATGTGCCAGAGTTACAACAAAAGGTAAAGCAATGATTTAACCCTCAATGTACTTGACTCCAGAGTTTTTTCTCTTTTTCATATGATACTGTGTATCTTGTGAAATGATGTGTAGGTGTGCGTGTACATGCAGGTTTATGTATATTTATGTACATGTACATATGTTTTTCAACTTGTGTGTTAATATATGAATATAAGGAGCTCAAGTGGCATAGTGCCTAACACATTTGACTGCTAACCAAAGGCTGGCAGTTCAAACTCACCAGCCACTCCTCAAAAGGAAGATTGGCCAATCTACTTCCGTAGAGAGATACAGCCTCAGAAACCCAAGGAGGGGTGGCTACAAGTGGAAGCCGCCTTGATGGCAGTGAGTTTTTGAGTTTATATGAATATAAATTAAACTCCAGGCAAACTATTTACACAGATATTACTTCCTAATCAGTAACAAGAGGATAATAGTAGTGTCAGTCTCACAGGGTTTCTCATTAAGTTAACTAATAGATCTAAAGTCTTGAGAGAATGCCTTGGCACACTATAATCCCTGTATAACTTTTAGCTATTGTTATCATCATTGTCATTATTACTATGTCTCATTGGAATCTAGTTTTCTATTTTCATGGTTTTAATTGTTATTATTATTGTTTAGCTATTTATAGTTAATTTTATATTGAATTTCCCATGAAGAAACTCCAGTTGGTTTTGTAAATCAAATTTATGTGAAGCAATGATAAATTCAACTACCTTGCAGTAGAGAAAGCCCTATTGTAGTGGCCAGAACAAGAACTCTTCACAGAAGATAATCCGATATGGCAACACAAGTGACATAGTGCCATGAGGTTATGTTAATGAGGTTATGTTATTGTGTTTTTTTTTTTTTTTTTTTCATTTAGCAAAG
The DNA here is from genome assembly GCF_000298275.1 of Orycteropus afer afer. NCBI lineage: Eukaryota > Metazoa > Chordata > Mammalia > Tubulidentata > Orycteropodidae > Orycteropus > Orycteropus afer. Next base: position 7,105,592 of record NW_006921702.1, on the reverse strand, counting down.
AATGGGTAATTGTCAGAAGGACAATGAGAGTCTGTCTGTATAGAATGTACAATGATCATCTCAGTACATGTGTCAGTGTATCGTCCCAAAGTACCTGGCCAGACTCACAGTTGACTCACAACAGCCACAGGCCACTGAGTTGAGTTTGAGCAATATAAAGTCTCTAATATATATGATTCCAGAGTCTAGCCCATCATATTTTCTCTCAGCTCATAAAACTTGGCCAAATCTATTTTCTACTCAATTAACTATTCACTATTTTCAGTTTTCCTATAATCCAATACATCTCAACAGACTCCTCTTAATAGTTTTCCACATCTGCATTCAAACAGTGGGATCCCTGGTAAGATGAAAAGGATTTGCTGAAAAAGTACAATAAATTGATTTTAGCTTTACATTAGAAAAAGTCTCAGCTAGCTGAAAAACATATTCTAAGTATTGAAAATGGTCTGAAAATCGTTTTTACATGGAGCAACCAGATCCAGGTACTTAGAAGAGTACCTGAGAACAGTACAATTCAAATAAAGACCACTAACTCAGAGACATTGTCTTAAAAGTCCAAACGCTCATTTCCTGTGGAAAGACAGACTTGAGGTTTTCAATGCACAATGAGTATACAGTTGTCTGAGCAAGTGTTAGAAGTTTATTCCCAGTGTTTACACATTAAAGGTGTATGCCTACACACATGGACACACAGACACATGTTTATACACACATATACATACACAGATAAATATATGTGCCCATCCTTAAAGGAAGGATAGTAGAACGTACATTCTTCATTGCCTTCCACAATGATATTCCCTAGGGCATGCTACATATAGATAGCTCATTATCACCCCAGGTCATCTTTTCCCCTTCTGCCATCTCCTCTGTAGTAGCAGAAAAAGTGTCAAAGACAATTTCCACATCTTTCTTAGAAGCCAAATTATTACTAGGTTGAACCATATAAAATTGCCATTTTTGTTGCTAAAAATGGTTGAAAATAGGGAATTTTATATGATTCACCCTAATATGTTGCTTGCTATTTTTATTGAAAATAATTTATGTATAATAAAATGCATAGCTCTTTAAGTATACAAAGGAACTCTGGTGGTGTCATGGTTAAAGCATTTTGATGCTAACCAAAGAGTCAGTGGTTTAAATCCACCAGTCACTCCACAGGAAAAAAAAAAAAAAAAAGTTGAAATAGTCTGCTTCCATGAAGATTTACCACTTTGGAGATGCAAGGGGAGTTGTTATGAATCAGAATCAACTGCATGGTGATGAGTTTGGTTTGGTTTTGATTAAGTAGACCATTTGATGAGCTTTAATCTGGGCAATCCTACTTCCGTAGTGATACTGCCTCGGAAACCCAAGGAGGGGTCGCTATGAGTCGGGTTT
>NW_006921702.1:7099837-7104109 GCF_000298275.1 Orycteropus afer afer | reverse complement strand
TACTTCCGTAGTGATACTGCCTCGGAAACCCAAGGAGGGGTCGCTATGAGTCGGGTTTGACTCAACGGCACATAACAACAACAACAACAACAATCTGTACAGCTAATCTTAGTATATATCAGTATATAAAACATTTCTATCACTTCAGAAAATTTCCTCTTGTGTTTTCCAGTCAATGCCCTTGCCCTCCACAACCACCATCCTGACTTTTATCAAAGTAGATTTGCCTTGCTTTTTTTAGGACTTCATATAAATGAAATAATACAGATTCTTTTATGTTTGGCTTTTTCATTCAGTTTCTGAGATTCATCAATGTTGCTGTACATATTGGTGGTCATTTCTGTATTCTGCTGAGTAATGTTATTGTATGAATGTCCCATAGTTTCTTTATTGTCCTATCAATGATATTCATATTTCTCTAGATTATTCATATTTTGTGGTTTTTATGGGGAAAAAGAACTGCATGTTTATGTAGACATATGCTATCATTTTTCTTGGGCAAATGCCAAGACACACAATTGTTAAGTTTATAGAAACTTCCTGTTTACCAAATTAGTTACTTCACTTTTCCAAAATGGCTTTACTTGTCTCACTAGCAGTGTATTCAAGTTGCAATTCCTGCACATCCTCATCAATGTTAAGCACTGTCAGTTTATAATTATAGTGATTGTAGTGTGCATAAAAAGAACTCTGGTGAAGAGACAATTAAGCACTTAGCTACTAACCAAGAGGTTGGCACTTTGAAACTACCCGGTGGCTTCCCACAAGAGAAGACTTAGCAATCTGTTTCTGTAAAGATGACAGCCTAGAAAACACTTATATAGCAGTTCAACTTTGTCACATGGGGCTAATATGATTCAGAATGACTTGATGGCATCTAACAAAAGCAACAAGTGTGTGTGAACTGGTATCCCACTGTATTTTCTTCATGAATAATGATGTTAAATAATGATGTTATAATAATGATGGCAAACTTATATGTTTATTGGCCATTTAAGTTTTTTTTTTTTTTCTTTTGTAAAGGATCTACTCAAAACTCTTACATATTATTATCCAGTTGTCTCTGAGCTATTGATTTGTAGAAACACTTTGTATATCTGGCATACACGTCTTTGTCTGATATGTGTACTATGAATATATTCTCTATAAGAATGAGGTTCTATACCTCATTTTCTCTCTCTTCTCCTTTTTTACACCAATAAATACGTGTTAGGTCATTTGCTATTGCTCCACAACCTATTGAAACTCTGAACAATTTAAAAAATGTTTATTTCTTTCTGGCTTCAACTTGGGTAACTTGTAGTAACCTGTCTTAAATTCACTAATGTATCTTCTATGCCCAATCTGTCATAAAACTCCTTTTTTTTCATATATTTTTTGCCATGAAACATATACAACAAAACATTCACCAACATAACAACATCCACGTTTAGAGGTCAGAGACATTGAAGACATTTTTCATGTTATGCCACCATTATTGCTATCCTTTTCCAAAATATTCCACAACTATTAGCATGAACTCAATGCCCTACAAACAAAAGCTTCCCCTTTCCTTCTCCCTTCTACCCCTGGTAACCATTAATTATATTTTGTTTCTGTATAAATATTATTTTTTCAACCTATTTAGGAATTTTCCCTCCTCTCCTCTCTCTTCCCTGGTAACCATGAAAGAAAGTTTCCTTCCATATATCAACCTTTCCTTGACTTTATACAATAGTGGACTAATACAATATTTGTCCTTTTGCAATTGATATTTCACTCAGAATAATTTCCTCCAAGTTCATCCACATTATGTGGTGTTTTCAGATTCTAAATTATTCTTTAAGGTTGCATAGTATTCCATTGTGTGTGTGTACTACAATTTGGTTATTCATTTGTTTTGGTTACCTAGTGCTGCTCTGAGAGGAATAAACCACAGATCAAATGGCTTGAGCAAATAGGAGTTTATTCTTAAAATTTTGGAGGCTTTAAATCCGAGTTCAAAATGCCAGGCCTAGGGGCTGAGTGAAAGCTCCTCAACCTTCCACTTCAGCTCTGATTCCTGCTCCCAGCCCACTGAAGCTGGAGGCTTTTCTTCACTCAGCTCCTGGGTTCTGAGGCTGACAAGACCAAGTTTGACAAGTAAAAAGGCACAGTCCAGATGTTACCAAACAACAGGACAGGACACTCATTCAAGTCCAGAAGAAGTCCCCAGATTGACAGGGCATGGCAGGCTGTTGAACAACGACTTGGCTACTTGCAGGGTTTAAGCATCCCATGAGCTGGAGACCTTCCTCAAAGCTGTTTCTTTTATACTGGAAGTAGCCACATCTCTAAAGCAGCTACTCATCTGCTTCAGGAGATCCCACTATGAAATTGAGTATCAATCTCAGCATGGGGAATAACTATATCCAGCAGCCCAACCACTTGACCAGGCAGAGCCAACTTGACAACAACCTTAACTACAACAGATTCTTCCATTAATGGGCACTTAGGTTGTTTCCATCTCTTTGCTAATGTGAATTGTGCTGCAATGAATATGGGTGTGTATATATCTATTCATGTCCTGGTTCTCATTTCTTTATGATAGATATCTAGTAATGGGATTGCTAGATAAATCAGCATTTCTATTTCCAACTCTTTAAGGAATCGCCATACCAATTTCCACAGTTGTTGTATCATTACACAGCCTACCAGCACTGTATGAGAGTCCCAATCTCTCCACATCTTCAACAGCATTTGTTACATTCTCCCTTGTTGAACTTTGCTATTAATGCTGTGTTGAGATTCTATCTCATTGTTATTTTTATTTGTGTCTCTCTAATGGCTAACAATTGACAACAATTCTTCATGTATGTGTTGGCTGCCTGCATATCTTCATTGGTGAAGTGTTTATTCATATCTTCTACCTATTTTTTAATTGGATTATTTCTCCTTTTGGTGTTGAGGAGTTAAGAGTTTCTACAAATTTTAGCGAAAATTCCTTTGTCAGATATGTCATAGCCAAATATTTTTTCCCAATCAGTAGGTTCTCTTTTCAATTTTTTGGAGAAGTCTTTTGATGAACATGGAATTTAATTTTTAGAAAGTCGCAATCATCTAGTTTATCTTCTGCTGTTTCTGCACCTTGGGTTATGCCTGATAGTCTATTTATACCATAAATTAGGGCCCCTAAGTATGCTCCTGTTTTTTCTTTGATGAACTTTATTGTTTTAGGGTTCATATTTAAGTCTTTGATCCATCTGGAGTTAGTTTTTGTGTATGGTGTGAGATATGAATCCTGTTTCATTTCTCTGTAAATGGAAATTCAGTTTTGCCAGCATCATTTATAAAAGAGACTATCTCTTCTCTATTTAATGGATTTTGGGCCTTTTTAAAAGATGGTCAATGGGTGTATTTCTGGTTTCTCAAGTCTGTTCCACTGGTCTATGTATTTGTTGTTATACTAATACCATGCTATTTTTGACTCCTGTGGGTGTAGAGAATGTTTTGAGATCTGGGAGTGTGAGACTTCCTACTTTGTTCTTCTTTGATAGTATTTTGCTTATCTGAGGTCCTTTTCCTTTCCAAATAAAAATAGTGATTGATTTTTCCATGTCTTTAAAGAATGTTGCTGGGATCTGGATTGGGATTACATTGAATGTATACATTGCTTTGGGTACAATTAAATTTTCATAACATTTTAATCTTTCAATTTATGACATGGTATATTCTCCCATTTATATAGATCTCTTATAGTCTCTTAAAAATTATTTTATAGAGTTCCGGTAAGATGGCAAAATAGGCAGAAAGATTGAACAGACCCTCTACAACAAAGAAAATGGGAACCAATTAACACAGATGGAGAAGATAATCCTGGACCCCTGAACCTTGAATGGAAGGATATAGAAGTGGACTAAACTCCAACTAGCAGAAGAATTTGCATGAAAATACTGAAAAATGAGACATACAGAGCTGCGGTCTGGCAGCGATCCTGACGGCACAGACAGCTTGGATATTGCTGAGAGGTGGTGTTGTTGTTAAGTGCCGTCGAGTCATTTCCGACTCATAGCGACCCCATGCACAGCAGAACAAAACACTGCCCTATCCCACACCAGCCCCACAATCCCTGCTATACTTGAGCCCATCATCGCAGCCACCATGTCAATCCATCTCATTGAAGGCCTTCCCCTCTTTCATCAACCCTCCACCCTACCAAGCATGACATCCCTCTCCAGGGAATGGTCCCTTCTGACAACATGACCAAAATAGGTGAGACGAAGTCTGGCCATTCTTGCTTCCAAGGAGCATTCT
>NW_006921702.1:7085298-7092447 GCF_000298275.1 Orycteropus afer afer | reverse complement strand
AGGAGGAAGTGGAAGGGGAGCTGTTGAATTGGGGTAAATTGTAGTCAATGTCATGAGACAAAATGTGTGTGAAATGCTCTATGGAAAATGAATTTGCTCTGTAAACTTTCACCCAAATCACAATAAAAAAAAAAAAAGTGTTTTATAGTTTTCTTTGTATGGGTCATTTGTATTCATGGAAAGATTTATTCCCAAGTATCTTATCTTTTTGGTAGCTATTATAAATGTTATTGTTTCCTTATTTCCTATTCAGACACTTGCTGGTGTAGAGGAATCCAACTGATTTTTTTTCTATCGATCTTATATACTGCCATTATGATAAATATTTCAAAAATTTCCAGTAGTTTTCTGGCTCATATCTTGGGTGTTCTAAGTATAGGATCATATCATCAGCAATTTGGATACCTTTGATATCCTTTTCTTTTCTTATTACTCTGGCTAGGACTTCCAATACAATGTTGAATGGAAGTTGAGTTAGAGGGCATCCTTTTCTGGTTTCTGTTCACAAGGGGAATGGTTTCAGTCTCTCTCCACTGAGAATAATGTTGGCTGTTGGTTTTACATATATGTCCTTCATTATGTTGAGGAATTTCTCCTCTATTCTTATTTTGCTTAGAGATTTATCAGGAATGGGTGTGGGATTTTATCAAATGCCTTTTCTGCATCTATTGATATAATCATGTGATTCTTTCCTTTACTTTACTTATGTGACAGATTAGGTTGATTGTTTTTCTAATGTTGAGCCATCCTTGCATACCTGATATGAATCTCACTTGGTCATGATATATTATTTTTGATATGTTGTTGGAGTCTATTGGCTATGATTTTGTTGAAGATTTTTGTATCTATATTAATGAGGGAATTAGTCTGTAGTTTTAATTTCTTGTGGTTTCTTTGCCTGGTTTTGGTATCAGGGTTATACTTGTTTCATAAAATGACTTTGGGAGGATTCCATCTTTTCCTATGTTCTGGAATATGTTGAGTAGGATTGGTGTTAATTTTCTAAATATTTGATAGAATTCTCCAATGAAACCATATGGGCTAGGACTTTTTTTTTTTTTTTTTTTTCTGGTGTATTATTTACAATACAATTTTTCCTTTTGTTTTGATTCTGTTCAAATTTTCTACCTCATTCTGTGTTACTTTAGATAAGTAGTGTGTTTCTAGAAATCTGTCCATTTTATCTAGGCTTTTAATTTCTTGAAGTAAAGTTCTTCATAGTATCTGGATATTATTATGTTTATTTCCATTGGTTCTAGTGTGACATTGATAATTTCATTTTTTTATTTGAGGTATCTGCATCTTCTTTTCCCTTGTTAGGTTTATCAGTGGTTTGTTGATTTTATTAATCTGTTCAAAGAAACAACTTCTAGTCACTTTGAGTTTTTCTATTGTCTTTCTATTTTCTGTTTCATTTCTTTCTTTTTTTTTAAAAAAAAAATTATTGTGCTTTAGGTACAAATTTACAGATCAAAATTTGTTTTAGATTCAGCAGTTCATGTGCACTTGATTTCACACAAGATTATCGTTCCTAACCATAACAAACTCTCCTCCCCTCCTGTCCCTGTGACTAACCCCTTTCTGTGTCCTTGTTAACTATGCATTCCTGTCTGTCTAGCTTTTCTTCTATGTGAATGCTGTCCCTCTGGTGCCCCATGGCTAATTATTCTAAGGGGTCTATCTCCCTAGAATAAGTGAGTGCTTTTTCTTAGGATAAGTGTTCTGAATGTAGGTCTTTCTACTTTGGGCTGAGAGCCAATCCATAGAAGTGAGTCCAAGTCTAGGTGTGAAGGGTAAGCCAGAGCCTTAGTGTTGGGTTTCCCACCAGAGTCTATCTGACCAGTAATTCTGGTCATTTTTGTTCCACATTTTCCTCCCACTCTATCCAGGATCTCCAGGTTTGATCCCTTCCCAAGTGGTTGGCATTGATAGCCAGGTACCATCTAGTTCTTCTGGTCTCAAGGTCCTTCATATCCTTGGACTAATTGTTTCCAGATTTCTTAAATTTCTTCACTCTTCTTTGCTTCAGATGAGAGGATACAAATAGTTGCATTTAGATGGCTGCACAAAAGCTTTTAAGACCCTAGTTGCTATGCACCAAAGTAGGTTGTGGAACAAGATTTTTGTGTACTATGTTGTGCCAATTGGGCTTGGTGTTCCGTAAGACTATGGTCCCAAGTCAGCAGACCTAGTGATTTTCTCCCTCAAGGTATATGGTTGTTTCTGAGAGGTTACTCCAACTCTGTCTTCTGTTGCTTCTGTAATGTGTGTGGCTAGTTTTGTAGCACAAGTGCATATGTAAGATTATCTTCAGCTAAATCTATCCTTGGTCTAGGGTGTATTCCTGCTCATCTACCCCTACCTGATCGTCTCATTTGTTTATTCATTTACCTGCATTCTGGTGTTTGTTGTTAGCTGTAATGCAGTACTGTGCATATACTATTACTTGTCTCTGTTGTCTATATTTTATGTGCACTTTTCAGTGTCCTTCCTTTCCCAAAGTCATCATGCTGGTCACAGACTCTTTCTATACCATCCCTTCACCTCACACAAATCAACATGTGACCCCCAACTAGTCTGAGATTTTCCCTTCCTTCCCTCCCAACCTTGGTAACCTACAAAATGAGTTTCCTTCCCTAAGTAAACCTTTCCTAGACTTTTTACAATAATGGGCTCATACAGTATTTGTCCTTGTGCAATTGACTTATTTAACCCAGCATAATGTCTTCCAAATTCATCCATATTATGAGATGATTTATGTATTCTTCATTATTCTTTAATGTAGCATAGTATTCCATTGTATGAATGTACCATACTTTAGTTATCCATTCATCATTTGACAGGAATTTAGGTTGTTACCATCTCTTCACTATAGTGAATTGTGCTTCAAGGAACATAGGTGTGTGTAAGTCTGTTCGTGTCCTGTTTCCCTCTTCTTTTGGACACATTCCTAGTAATTGAATTGCTGGATCAAATGATATTTATATTTTTAGTTTTGTAAGGAAACACCATACCATTTTCCACAATGGTTGTACCATTTTGCAGTCCCACCAACAGTGTATGAGAGTTCCAACCTTTTCATAACCTTTCCAGCATTTGTTATTTTCTGTCTTATTGAACTTTGCTATTATTGCTGGAGTGAGATGATATCTCATTGTTGTTTTCACTTGCATCTCTCTAATGGCTAATGATCATGAGCATTTCTTCATGTTTTTGTGGGACACCTGTATATCATCTTTAGAGAAGTGTTTATTCACATTCCTTGCCCATTTTTGAATTAGATTGTTTGTCTTTTTGGTGTTGAGGTGCTGAAGTTTTATATAAATTTTGGAGATAAGTTTTTTGCCAGATATGTCATAGCCAAATATTTTTTTTCACAATCCATAGGTTCTCTTTTTACACTTTTGCAGAAATCTTTTGATGTGCACAAAAACTTAATTTTTAAAAGATCTCAGTCTTCTAGCTTCTCCTCCACTGCCTGGGCAGTTTGAGTTATTCTTGATAGTCTATTTATCCCATAAATTAGGGCTCTTAAATTTGCCCCTAATTTATCTTTGATGAGCTTTATAGTTTTACATTTAAGTCTTTGATCCAACTTGAGTTTGTTTTTGTGTATGGGGTGAAATTTGGGTCTTGTTTCATTTTTCTGCAGGTGGATATCCAATTTTGCCAGTACCATTTGTTAAAGAGGCTATTATCTCCCCCTTTTAATGAGTTCTGGTCCTTTGTCAAAGATCAGCTGTCCATAGATGGATGGGTCTATTTCTTTGTTTTCAATTCAGTTCCATTGGTCTATCTGCCTGTCATTGTACCAATACATGCTGTTTTAACTACAGTGGCTGAATAGTAAGTTTTGAGATCTGGGAGTGTGAAACCTCGTACTTTGTTTTTCTTCTTCAGCAGTGCTTTGCTTTTCTGAGGTCTCTCTCCTTTCCATATGAAATTAATAACTGATTTTTCCACATCCTTAAAAAATGTTGATGGTATCTGGATCAGGATTGCATTGAATGTGTAGATTTCTTTGGGGAATACTGATATTTTCAAAATATTTTGTCTTCTTATCCATGAACAAGTCAAGTTCTTCCATTTAAGTAGATCCCTTTTAGTTTCTGGTAGTAGCATTTTGTGGTTTTCTTTGTATAGACCTTTTGTGTTTCTGGTAAGATTTGTTCTTAAATATTTTATCTTTTTGATAGCTATTGTAAATGGTACTGGTTTCCTTATTTCCTTTTCAAGAGGCCTCTTCATTGATGTAGAGGAATCCAACTGATTTGTGTATGTTGACCTTGTATCCTGCCAATTTGCTGAAACTTTCTATTAGTTCCAATAATGTTCTTGCTGAGTTTCTTGGTTTTCTAAGCATAGGATTATGCCATCTGAAAATAGAGATAGGTTTACTATTTCTTTGCCAATTTGGATGCTTTTTATTTCTCTTTCTTGCTTTATTATCCCAGTTAGAACTTGCAATAAAATGTTAAATAGAAGTGGTGATAGAGGGCATCCTTGTCTGGTTCTCATCCACAATGAGAATGCTTTGAATATTTCTCTGTTAACTATAAAATTAGCTGTTGGCTTTACATATATGCCCATTATTATGTTGAGGATTTTCCTTTCTATCCCTATTTTGGTGAGAGTTCTAAACAACAATTATGGTTGGATTTTATTGAATGCCTTTTCTGCATCAGTTGATATGATCACAGGGTTCTTTTCTTTTATTTATGTGGTGGATTACATTGTTTGTTTTTCTAATGTTGAACCATCCTTGCATACCTGATATGAATCCCACTTGGTCATAATGTATTATTTTTTTATATATGTTGTTGGATTCTGTTGGCCATGATTTTCTTGAAGATTTTTGCATCTATATTCATGAGGGATATTGGTCTGTAGTTTTCCTTTGCAGAGATGTCGTTCCCTGGTTTTGGTATCCGTGTTATGCTTGTGTCATAAAATTAATTTGGGAGTCTTACATCCTTTCCTATATTCTGAAACAGTTTGAGTACTATAGATGTCAACTGTTCCCTGAATATTTGGTAAAATTCTCCAGTGAAGCTATCTGGGCCAGGACTTCATTTTTTGTGGAAAGGTTTTCCATGATCTGCTCAATATCTTCTCTTGTTAAGGGTCTGTTCAAGTATTCTATCTCTCACTGGGGTAGTTTAGGTAGGTTTTGTTTCTGGAAATTTGTTTTTCTCTTTTAGGTTCTCGAATCTGTTGGATTGCAGTTCTTCAAAATATGCTGTTATTATATTTTTTATTTCTGTTCAAGCTGTTATGATGTCAACTTTCATTTATTGTTCATGTTATTTATATCTTCTCTTTCCTTCCTTTGTTAAATTTGCCAATGGTTTGTCAATTTTGTTAATCTTTTTGAAGAACTAGATTCTTGTTTTGTTGATTTTCTCTTTTTTTTTTTTTTTCTGCTTCATTTATTTCTGCTTTGATCTTTATTATTCCTTACTTCTAGATACTGTAGGTTTCTTCTGTTGCTCTTTTTCTAATTGTTGGAGTTGGTGAGTTAGTGTTTATTTAGTTTCTTTCTTCTTTTTTGATGAGTGCATTTAATGCTATAAATTGACCATTGAGAACTGCTTTCACATTGTCCCAAAGGTTTTGGTAAGTTGTATCTTCCTTCTCATTTGTTTCTGGGATTTTTTTTTATTTCACACTTACTGTTTCTGTTACCCAGTAGTTTTTGAGCAGTCTATTATTCATTTCCTACATATTTGATTTTTTTTCCCTTGGTCTTCCTATTATAGATTTCTAATTTTATAGCATTGTGATCCGAGAAGACACTTTGTAGTATTTCAAATATTTTATTTTATTTTTTTTTAATTTATTGAGACTTGATTTGTGTCCTTACATATGATCTATTCTGGAGAATGATCCTTGTGCACTGAAGAAGAATGGGTACTGTGCTTTTGTTGGGAAGTGTACTCTGCATATGTCTATGATGTCAAGTTGTTGATTATGTAAGTTCTTCTGCATCTTTGTTGAGTTTTTCTCTAGTTGTTTCCCTCCTTGAAAGTGGTGTGTTAAAGTTTCCTACTACTTACTATTGGAAAGTTGTCTATTTTTACTTTCAGTTCAGGTAACATTTTCTTTATGTATTTTGGAGTACTTTCAGTGGTTGCATAGATGTTAATTATGGTGATGTCTTTTTGGTCAATTTATCCTTTTAGCATCATATAAATCCTTCTTTGTCTCTTATGCTGTTTTTCAACTTGAATTCTATTTTATCAGAAACTAATATTGCCATTCCTGTTCTTTTTTGGTTGCCATTAGCCTGGTATATTTTTTTTCAACCCCTTAATTTTTAATATTTTTTTTATCTTTGTGTCTAATATGAGTCACTTGTAGGGAGCAAATCAATGGTTCTTCTTTTCTTCTCCAATGTGCCACTCTCTTTCTCTTGATTGGTGCATATAGTCCATTCATATTGAGTGTAATTAGTGATAGGTATGAATTTCTTGCTATCATTCCATTGTGTTTTTTATTGGGTTGTTGGTGATTTCCTTGTTCCAAATATTTTTCTGTGCTGAGCTCATTTTGTTATCAAGTGTTTCTTTTGTTTTCTTCATTATTGTCAGTTTCGTGCTTATTAAACCCATGTGTTTTTCCTCTTTCTGAGTTTGCTTACAGGGACTGTTAATTTTCTTTATGGCTACCCTGAAGTAAATTCTTATCTTCTTAACTTTGGAACAGTCATTTCTATAAAGACATTGCCATCTTCCTCTCTCTCCATTTGGAAGTTTTGTGATTAAAGCTTTTATTCCATCTATTTGCTTTGTTGTTGGTGTCTTCTGCAGATTGACTCCCTGCTTTCACTGTGTATATTATTTTATTAGCTTATTTTGAGCATCTGTTTCTGGTTTGTTTCCTTGGTGGTGATGCCAAATGTTCTGATTTTAATTTGTTGTTCTCTGTTGTGGGTTTTCTATTAGAATGATTCCCTTTAGCATTTCTTATAGGGTTGTTCTGGTTTTCACAAATTCCTTTAATTTATATTTGTCTGAGAATGTCTTGATTTCACTCTCATATTTGAGGGAAAATTTGGATGAATATATTATTCCTGGTTGGTTCTTTTCCTTCAATATTTTATTTTGCCATCCCATTGCCTTCTTGCCTGCTGTTGTTGTTGTTGTTGTT
>NW_006921702.1:7062740-7082963 GCF_000298275.1 Orycteropus afer afer | reverse complement strand
TATATATATATATATGTATGTATATGTATATGTATATATATATATATATATATATTCCTGATATTGTTTATATAAGAGCAGTGAAGAATGGAGTTTATTTTTGTTTTACTTTTTGTCTTTTTGTTATTTTGTTTTAGAATGCAAGCTCTTCCCTATGTTTTCTAGTTCTGCTAAGAGCTTGATCATTCCAATCTCTTCAGACTTGAGTTCACCTGCTACTGAGTCACAGTGTAATAAAATTGTTAATATCTGGTTAGCTTAACCTCCAAGCTTCTGCTGAAGGATTTATTTTACACTTGAACTAGAAGAATGACGCATTACATTATCTAACAGCTCTGTCTTACCTTTGTAATCAACAGAGACAGGCCCCAGAATCCAAGCAGCATGCGACTGCAGGACACAACACACATTTTACCTGCTTTCTGGTACCTATTGCATTGCCACTTCTTTGGCAAAATTTGGCTCAGAAACGGTGATGGTGAGACTAAGCAATATGGTTTTATATGTGTGGCTTTTTCTAGATTCCAATATATCCTTTCACCTAGACTGTAGCTAGGCAATGATCTGGATTTTCATCATCCCTGAAAAATCTCTCCATATGTGGCAGACCTATTCCTTTGACTTATTGCATCCAGATCAGATGTTGCCCAAGTAAATAAGCCAACTTGGGTCTGGATACATATGTTAATTCAGTTCATCTAACTGTTCTTGTGTTCACAACTCTTTGATTGTTCTACAGCACAATTTTTATTTTATCAATTTACTGTTGTTATCATGGAAATAAATGTTTCCCACTTTCTTCTATAACCTAACTAGAAGCAGAAACCTTGTTCAACCTAATACTTAAGCATAATTGTTACAAATGTGAATGAATTTAAGCATTGGTCATTAGTTTGCACCTCACATTCAAGTTTTTATTGATCTTAATAACAGCACCTATCACTTTGGTATCACTATATATAAGGCTCCAAAGCCACTGTGCCAACTCGCTTCCTGCCTTATAAGTTGGGTAATGCTGTTTCATTGTGTTTTCTATTGTTAAAAGGAATCATTTCAAACGAATGCTACGAAATCTATGAAAATACTTTTTTAAATTACTTACATCAACCCTCTATTGTTGTTGCTAGGTGCCATCGAGTTGTCTCTTACTCATAGCAATGTTATGCACAACATAACAAAAAAATCTGCCCAATTCTGTGCTAGCCCCATGATCCTTGCCATGCCTAAGCCCATCATTGCAACCACCATGTCAGTCCATGTCATTGAAGGACTCCTCTTTTTCTTTGACTCTCCACTTTACCAAGCATGATATCAATCTCCAGAGAATGGTCCCCTATGACAACATAACCAAAGTGGGTGAGATGAAGTCTGCTCATTCTTGCTTCCAAGGAGCATTCTGGCTGCACTTCATCCAGGATAGATTTGTTAGTTCTTTTGGCAGTCCATGGTACTTTCAGTATTCTTTGCCAACATCAAAACTCAAAAGCATCAACTCTTCTTTAGTCTTCCTTATTCATTGTCCAACTCTCATATGCATATGAGGTGATTGAAAACACAATGGCTTGGATTAGGTGTACCTTAGTCTTCAGTGAGCTATCTTTGCTCTTCAGCATTTCTTTAAAGAGGTCTTTTGCAGAAGAGTTGCCCAATGCAATACGTCATCTGATGCCTTGACTGCTGTTTGCATTAGTGTTGATTGTAGAACCAAGTAATATGAAGTCTTTGACAACTTCAATCTATTCTCCATTTATCATGATGCTGCTTATTGGTCCAGTTGTGAGGATTTTTGTTTTCTTTATATTGAGGTGTAATCCACACTGCAAACTATAGTCTTCAATCTTCATCAGTGAGTGCTTCAAGTCATCCTCACATTCAGCAAGCAAAGTTGTGTCATCAGAGTACCACAGGTTGTTAATGATTATTCCTCCAATCCTGATGTCATATTCTTCCTCATATAGTCCAGCTGCTTGGATAATTTGCTCAGCATACAAGTTGAATAAGTATGGTAAAAGGATATAACCCTGATTCACACGCTTACTGATTTTAAACCATACAGTATCTCCTTGTTCTGCTCAAATGACAGCCTCCTGTTCTATGTACAGGTTCCTCATGAGTACAATTAAATGTTCTGGAATTCCCATTCTTCTCAATGCTATCCATAATTTGTTATGATCCACATGATCAAATGCTTTTGCATAGTCAACAAAACAAGTTAACATCTTTCTGGTATTCTTTGTTTTGAGCCATGATACATCAGACATCAGCAAAGATATCCCTCATTCCATGTCCTCTTCTGAATGCAGCTTGCATTTCTGGAAGTTCTCTTTCAATATACTGCTGCAAGTGTTTTTAATTATCTTCAGTAAGATTTTACTTGCATATGATATTAATGATATTGCTTGATAATTTCCACATTCTGTGGGATCACCTTTCCTTGGAATGGGTACAAATATTGACCTCTTCCAGTTAGTTGGCCAGGTAGCTGTCTTCAAAGTCTTTTGGCATAGCTGAGTGAGTGCCTCCAGTGAGGCATCTGTTTGTTGAAATGTATCAATGGATACTCCATCAATTCCTGGAGACTTGTTCCTTGCCAATTTCTTCACTGTAGCTTAGACTTCTTTCAATATCATTGGTTCTTGATCATATGCCACCTCCTGAAATGGATGAACATCTACCAATTCTTTAGTACAGTGACTCTGTGTATTCTTTCCATCTTCTTTTGATGTTTCCTTCATCATTTAATGTATTGCCCAGAGAATCTTTCAGTATTGCAACTCAAGGCTAAAATTCCCTAACAGTTCTTTCAGCTTCAGAATATCCCAAGCTTGCTCTTCCCTTTTGGTATTCTAAATCCAGGTTGTATATTTCATTATAATATTTGACATTGTCTTCTCGAGCTGCTCTTTGAAATCTTCTGTTCAGCTCTTTTGTCTTGTCATTTCTTCCATCTGGTTTAGCTGCTCTCTGTTTAAGGGCAAGTTTCCAAGTCTCTTTTGACATCCATTGTGGTCTTTTCTTCCTTTCTTGTCTTTTTGATGACCTTTTGCTTTCTTCATGGATGATGTTCTTGATGTCATTCCACAATTCAGTGTTTGTCACTGGTGTTCAGTGCATCCAATATATTCTTTAGATG
The DNA here is from genome assembly GCF_000298275.1 of Orycteropus afer afer. NCBI lineage: Eukaryota > Metazoa > Chordata > Mammalia > Tubulidentata > Orycteropodidae > Orycteropus > Orycteropus afer. The sequence continues at coordinate 7,079,830 of NW_006921702.1, read as the reverse complement.
GTTTCCAAATTTGCAAGGGATATAATCAAGGTTATAATTTGTCTCCATGGACTTCTTTTCATTGTCTTCAGCCTCAGCTTCAACTTGCCTATGAGCAGTTGGTGGTCTGTTCCACAGTCAGCTCCTGCCCTTATTTTGGCTGAAGATATTGCACTTTTCCATCACCTCTTTCACAGATCTAGTCAATCTGATTCCTGTGTACTCTATTTGGTAAAGTTCATGTGTATAGCTGCTGTTTGTGTTGTTGATAAAAGGTATTTGCAATGCATAAGTTGTTTGTCTTACAAAATTCTATCTTGCAATCTCCAGCATTATTTCTATCACCAAAGCCATATTTCCCAACTACCAGTGATTCTTCTTTGTTTCTAGCATTTGCATTTCAATCACCAGTAATAATGAACACATCTTGATTGCATGTTCAGTCAATTTCAGACTGCAGAAGTTGGTAAAAAAAATCTTCAATTTCCTCATCTTTGGTGTTGGTGGTTGGTACATAAATTTGAATAATAGTAGTATTAACTGGTCTTCTTTGTAGGCCTATGGATATTATTCTATCACTGACAGCATTGTACTTTAGGATATATTTTGATGCATTCTTTGTGATTATGAATGCCACGCTATTCCTCTTCAATTTGTTATTCCCATCATAGGAGATCACATGGTTGTCTGAATGAAAATGGCCAAAACCAGTCCATTTCAGCCCACTAATGCCTACAATATTTATCTTGATGTGTTTCATTTCATTTTTGACAACTTCCAGTTTTTTCTAGATCCATACTTTGTACATTCCATGTTCCAATTATGAATGGATGTTTGCAGCTGTTTCTTCTTATCTTGAATCATGCCACATCAGCAAATGGAGGTACCAAAAGCTTTACTCAATTTACATCATTAAGGTTAGCTCTACTCAGAGGAGGCAGCTCTTCCCCAGTCATATGTTGAGTGCCTTCTGACCTGAGAGACTCATTTTCCAGCAGTATATTGGATAATGTTTCAGGGGTATTCATAATGTTTTCCATTAATATATCAGACAGTGTTTCACTGCTATTCATAAGGGTTTCACTGACCAGTTCTTTGAGAAGTAGATGGCCTCTTCCTTCTTTCAAGTCTGTCTTAGAAACCACCACAGTATAACAAACTGACAGACAAGTTCTTCTCCCTTAGTTCTTCCAAACCCTTCTGCTCACTTCCTGCTCTCCCTAGCCACTCCAAAGTTGCTGTGACACTTGCTTCCATCGTGGCCTCCCTCAGCTGTTCCAAATATGCCATGCTACCTTGCTTTCTTCCCTATAAGTTGCGTAATATTGTTTCATTGTGTTTTGTATTTTTAAAGGAATATTTTTGAACAAATGCTTTGAAATCTATGGAAAGAATCAATAGAAGAATACTGATCAAAATGGAGAAAATGCATAACAGAATTTTAAATTATTTTGGACTGGTGGGATAGTGCCTATGGCATTTGATGGCTAACCAGAAGGCTGGTGGTTCAAACCCACTAGCCACTCCTCAGAAGGAAAATTGGGCAATATACTTCCATAGTGATATCGCCTCAGAAACCCAAGGAAGGGTGGCTATGAGTCAAATTGCCTCAATGGCAGTGAGTTTGCTTTCTGTTTGTATAGCTTGCTTCTAACCAGAAGGCTGGTGGTTCAAATCCACCAGCCACTGCTCAGGAGGAAGATTGGGCAATCTACTTCCATAGAGATACCACCTTGGAAACCCAAAGAGGGGTCACTATGAGTCTAATTGACTTGAGAGCATTGAATTTAGGTTTTGTTTTGTTTTATAGGCTTTCTGGAGCCATGGAGGCTGGAAGAATGCCTGAATTATTACCCAGATAATCTTTAAACCTTAAACCAAAAATATCCCCCTTGAAGTCTTCTTGAAACCATAGAATAGTTTAGCTTAAGTGGTAAAGAATGTCTTCCTTGAGCATTGTGCCTTTTAGAATCTATCTGTATGGGATCAAATTGACAACATTTTGAAAGACTAGATAGGAAACTTTGTTGTTGTTGTTATTATGTGCTGTTGAGTTGGACCTGACTCATAACGACCCCTCCTTGGGTTTCTGGGATAGTATCACTATGGAAGTAGATTGCCCAACCTTCCTTCCAAGGAGTGGCTGATGAGTTTGAACCGCTAGCCTTCTGGTTAGCAATCAAGTGCCTTAGGGAATTTACAGTAATAAAGAAGAAACAACTCAGAAAAAAGGGTGAAAAATATTATACAATTCAAATAATGTAATTAATGTCACTGAATTATACATGAAGAAAGTATTGAATTGGTGTATGTTTTACTGTTTATATTCTCAAAAATAAAAAAATATATATAAGTAAAAATGAAAAACAAAAAGATGAAGCAGAGTTTAAACTTGGTGAAAAGTCATATAGCCATCCTGGTGGAGTCAAAATTATAATTGCCTCTCTTAGTCTAGTTTTATTTATTACTGTGAATTTATCACATTGCTTGCATACTGTCAAAACCATAAATCTTTCCCTAATTTATTTGACCTTTGACCCTTACTCACTCATATTTTTCTGTTGAGACTTTTGGGGCATAGAGTTACAGTGAGGTATATAAAATACTTGTTACATTCTAACTATGACCCAATATCTATTGCTAATATATGTCATTTTTTTACACCATTCTCATTATTTACATTTTAAAAAGTTATTTATCATTAAATGTTTGGTTTGGATACTTTTTTATATTTTTTCTACATTCCTTAGAAAATATTATTATTCCCAGAGCACCTTTTTGTTATCAAGAATTATTATCTCACCCTAACCCATCATTTACATCCTTCTACTCATTCCCTGTCTGTTCATTAAGAGCTTTACAATTAAATTGCTCCATAGATCTAAGATTTTATTTCAGCTTTGTGGGTTCTGCTACTTACTACTTTAATTGTAGGCATTATTTGAATATTCCATTTCATTGAGATTTATAAAATTGTTTCTGCACATGTCTAAAGCAATAACATGTACATTAAGGAGCTGAGAGGAGGAGAAGCATGATTTCCATACAAGTGGTAAGAACCATCAAAGGAGGTAAGCATAAGAAAAATAATGAAGCAAGAATGTGAAAGAGAATTTATGCTGTGGGCATCCTGAATTTTCTATTAATGAATTACATTCCTTCCCTTAGTCCCAGCTGCTTTCCTGAATGTATGTTCTGTCTTAAAATAAGCTTCTTTCTTCTTAAACAAGCTCAAGTAGGTTTCTGTTATATCCAATCAAAAGCAACTTAAATAATGCTAAAATTGTTGACTACTAAATTTTTAACATTTGCAAATATTTATCTCTTTTAGTTTCTTGTGTAATTGAGTTTCAGAAGGAGTCTTTTTCTGATTACTTTATTTTTTATGTTAGTTGCCATCAAGTCAGTGACAACTTACGGCAACCCCATATGTGCAAAATAGAACCACTCTAAAAGGTTTTTAAGGATATGCCCTTTCAGAAGCACATCCCAGGGCCTTTCTTCCAAGGTGCCTTTGGATGGGTTCAAATTGCCAACCTTTCAACTTATAGTTGAACGATTATCATTTGTGTCACTCAAGGACTCTTATATATGTTATCCTGATAGCATATTGCCTGTAGTTTAAGGAAATTAAACACACACATGTACACACATGCACAAAAAATATCAGGAGATTCCAATTATTTTCAAAGAAATAGTCAAAGATGTCTCAGGAAAATTTTGACAAAGAAAATAGTTGATCAAAATAGAAATTGGAAGAGAAAATGAGTTGGTTTAAAACTAATATTTCAGTTTCTGGATTTTTGTGTTTTTTGGTGATTTTTATGTATAGTTGGTAATTTTATTGTGCCTTGAAGCACAATAAAACCTTATTTTTAAAATTATTTTGTATATTTTAAGTTCTGTTTTTGGTCAAGTACATAAAGCTATACCTAGTACCATTCATAAATATTCTCCTAATTATTTCTGAAAATCTTTACAGAAAATTGACTCCAATCTGAAGCAATCTATTCCAGCATTGATCTCAGGAATTTATAAGTTCCTAAATGAGTTCTATTTCTTCTATTCACGCCCCTAGATCTGCTACAAATATACAGTCTGCTTACATTTTTTCTGAGAAAATTGGTCATTTATGAGTGCCAGTGGAGGAAATAATTTATCTTTGATCAATTAGCACATATCATTAAGTAACTGTTTTGTGTTAGGAACAGATTCAGGTAGAATCTAATGGAATATCCAACACAATAAGGTAAGAATTGTGCCTGACACTTTCAAGACAAGACAAGGTAGGATATTGGTGCTTACAGTGATAAATTAAATAATTGTTGCTAATAAATTATATTCACAAAGTTAGCATGGGTCATTGATCAACAAAAACAGCCCATGGCCATCAACTTAATTCCAGCTAATAGCAACCCCCATTAGGTTTCCAAGGTTGTAAATCTGTACAGAAGTATATTGCCTCATCTTCCTTTTGCATAGCAGCTGATGGGTCTGAACCACCGACCTTCTGGTTAACAGCCAAATGCCTTACCCACTACACCATTAGAACTCCTTTCATTGATCAGTAAGATATAAAATATTTCCTGATTTTAACAATCCTAAGCCATGGTGATTACAGATGTTGAATTTCCTGAAGCTAAAGGACATGTCTCCCTTTGTCACTTTTCTGTCTCCTGTGTCTGGTATACAGAATGGCATGTAACAGGTGTTCAGAACTCTTTATGGATTAAATAAATGAAAAAATAAATAAATTATATCCAGTCAGAATCATATAAAGATTAGCTCAATGGTAAAGCCATAGAATTCAAGAAATTACAACATGATGACAGTGCCTATGTTTCTGCAGAAAACTTCATCTGAGAGGGGAAAATTAGAAAGATGTGGACTGAATCAATAGGCTGTCATTAATCATGCCCACTGATTACCCCAAACATCCTTGAATAGAGTTTTAGAAGAGTAGAAAAGACACTATTAGCTTTACCATTATGAGGAGTTTGAGGAGAATGTTGTTGCTATGTGCCATCGAGTCGGACCCAACTCACCACAACCCCTCCTTGGGTTTCCCTATCAATCCTGTAGCAAGCATAAGGAGCTCTGGTGATGTAGTGCCTAAAGCATTTGACTGCTAACCAGGAAGATGGTGGCTCAAATCCACCAACCACTCTGCGACAAGAAGACCGCGCAATCTACTTCTGTAAAAATTTGCCTCCTTGGAAACCCGAAGGGGGTCACTATGAGTTGGAATTGACTCGATAGCATTTATTTAATTTAATTTAATTAATTTATTTATTTATTAATAGCAAGCCTATACCCATCAGCCACAATGAATTGAAACAGGCATAGATAGCATCTGTTACTCACTCAGAAAGCAGGTCTCTTAGACTGGAGTCCACAGATAAGCTTCAGGGGGTCCACAAACCTCCAGAAATCATATGCAAATATTTTGTGTGCATGTTCATCCATATAAGTTTCCATTAGCTGGTGATATGACTATGTAACCCAGAAGAGTAAAATAGTATAAGCAGTAGGTAACTGTTCCAAGAACTTGCTTCCATCTGTAAAAGTTTTCCTATTCTCCCAGTGAGCAGATACCAAATGTACACTCAGAGAGAAGAGAGAGGGGTAAATATCATATCCTGAGTTCTACTCTGTGTCTTTACAATCTTCCTCTTGGTGAGGGGGGAGAACAGACTCTAATAATTAGAAAAGGAAGTTTTTTTAGGTTGAAACATATTTGAGATATATCACTAGTTTCCATGTATATAACAAAAGATGATAGATATTTCAATATTTTATTTTGACAAATAGTATCTATATGATTTATTAAATTTTCATCAACATATGAATCATAATTGACATTAAACAGTTGCATCACAGAAATAACAGATAAAAATTCAAAATTTGTAGTTTTTTCATTATAGCAGATATAGGACTCTTATTCTGACTCTGTGACACTCTAATAACATTTCATGGAGGCTGATTCCTCTCTGCTTCCCAGCTTCTCCACAATTTCTCACACTCCTTATCCTTCACCTCTGCTCTCTGGGACAAAAAAACAAGGCCAAAATCTTTTGACTTGTTCACTAAGAAAGAGTAAGACTGCAAACAGAATCAGATATAAAATTCTTTAAGCATACAACTCAGAGACCCAGAAGAGAATGTGTTTTTGCAAAGTCAGAGTGAGGTGGAAAATCATCGTAAAAAGAAAGGTCAGAAGCATCCTTAACAGTGACCTCCAAACACTAGCTCCCTAATTGGTCCATTTAGCTCCCAGTGCTGTGACAAGGGGATGCACATCTGCAGTTTTTAGACCTTTAAACACCTCAAATGATCAAGTGGTTTAAAAAATGAAAGATTCTGTTAATTAGTGCTAATTAATTCCACCTGGCATGCCTTTACATTTAACCACAAATGGGCTGCCCCCTCTTTTGGTAGATAAGGAGTATTTTGTGTATTTGATAGGTAGCAAAAAAAGGCTTGAATTAACTAGGGAGAAAAGTACATGATTTTAACAAGAAAAAATCAGTGCCTGTGGACTTTTTGTCTAGATCTCTGGCTCCCTGAGTTTCACAGTCATTCATTATAACAATTTCTCCAGGCACAATAAAGTATCTATTTTCAAAAGGAAAGGAGAACTGCAGAATTTATAAAGAAGTTTCAGCCACCAGTGCTTTGATTATTAGGCAATGCTATCTCTTGGGAAAATAAGACACATATGCTATGAATACCATATATGACTATGAATTATACATCTTTTACACAGATGTGTAATATTTTTAAACAGTTTAATACATAGATCCTATTAACCACAATTCTTCCTTATATGTGACTGCAGGCATGTACACCAAATTCTATTATCTTTGTTCTAATTCTCACATTCATTAAGATCAGTTTGGTCCCCAGCAATATATTTCACAAGTGGAATGAATTCTTTGTACTCTAGCATGACTAGAAGTACTTAAAGAGAATATACTAAATGAGTAAGTAGCGTTTAAATAGATTCTCTAAAGAAAATTACTGTGGAAACACATTCCCATACTTACCACATTTAAAGAAGCAAAAGATATGCAACTCAGGTTGGAATACATTTAAAACAGGACTGAAGAAGAACTGCCTCCTCAATGTAGAATCAATTTTAATGATATGGATAGAGCAAAGCTTTCAGGACCTTCATTTCCTAATGTGGCATGACTCAAAATGAGAAGAAACAACTGGAAACATCCATTAGCAATTGGAATATGGAATGCATGAAAGTGAAACCAGGAAAATTTGAAATTCTCAAAAATGAAATGGATCCTTCAAGATCAGTATCCTAGGCATTAACCCATTGGTATCAAGTCAGTTCCAACTTAGCAACCTGACAGGGAAGAATAGAGTTGCCCCACGGAATTCTGTATTCATTCTCTAGTGCTGCAATAACAGAAATACCACAAGCAGATGGCTTTAACAAACAAGAATTTATTGTGTTACACTTTAGGAGGTTAGAAGTCCAAGTACAAAGTGCCAGGTCTAAGTGCTGGGTGAAGGCCCCTTGACCTTGGACTTCAACTCTACCTCTTGCTATCAGCCCACTGGAGCTGAAAGTGTCTCTTTACTCAGACAGCTGCTGACTGCTGGGGTTACCAAACTCAAGGTTGGCAGGTAAAATGGCACTGTTTCAAGATTAACAGACAACACAGCAAGCCACTGGTTCAAGTCCAGGATCAATCCCAAGATCAGCAGGCAACCTGGCAGGCCACTGAGATGAAGTCTAGACCAAATTCAGGACCCATATTTGCCAAAAACTTCACATCTTTTTCAAAGCTTCTTCTTATGTACTGGAAGCAGACTACATCCCTAAGGCAGCTACTCAGCTGCTCACAGAAGGTTCTACCATGGAACTGATTACCAGTCTCATCATGGGGAATAACCACATCTGGCTGCCCCACCACTCAAAACCAGGCCCAGCCAAGTTGACACACAACCTTAACTACCACAGTTTCCAAGGCTGTAATCGTTATAAAAGTAGAGGGTCACATCCTTCTCCCACAGAGCTACTGGTAGTGTTGAATAGCTGAGGTTTATGTTAGCATAAAAGCACTTAACCACTGAAAATACCATGGACTGCCAGAAAAATGAACAAATCTGTCCTGGAAGAAGTGCAGCCTAAATGATCCTTAGAATGAGAATGACCAGACTTCATGTCACCTATTTCAGTCATGTTGTTAGAATGGACCAGACCCTGGAGAAGGATCTCATGCTTAGTAAATTAGGTCAGTGAAAAAGGGAAAACCCTCGATGAGATGGATTGACACAGGGGTTGCAATGATGGGCCCCAGCATAGCAAAGTTTGTGAGGATGACATGGACCAGGCAGTGTTTTGTTCTGTTGTACAAAAGGTCATTATGAGTCAATGCTGAATCAATGGCATCTAAAACACACACACAGACACACACATACACCAAAGGAACATCAGTAAATACAATTATTATTCCAATTTATGCACCAACCACCAATGCCAAAAATGAAGAAATAGAAGACTTTTATCAACTTCTGCAGTCTGAAATTGATCAAACATGGAATCAAAATGCATTGTTAATTACTAGTGACAGAATATGAAAGTTGGAAACAAAGAATGGTAAGTAGTTGGAGAACATGGGCTTGGTAATAGAAACAATGCTGGAGATTAAATGACAGATTTTTGCAAGAACAACAACCTAGTCATTAAAAATGACTTTTTTTTTTTTTTCAGAAACATAAATAATGAATAGTCACTGGAAACTTGCCAGATACTCAGTATCAAACTATAGAATATGCATATAAAAATTATATATGAAATAAGGGACTAGTTGGAGAAATCAAAGTCAAGCTCTGGTAGCATTCTAATTAAGCTACTTGACTGCTAACCAAAAAGCTAGTGGTTTGAACCCACCAGCTGTTCTATGGGAGAAAGATGTGGCAGTCCACTTTGGTAAAGATTTGGCCCAGATTTCCAGTAAGATTGTGGAATAGAAAGACAAGCTACACTGACCCTCTTCAGCAAAGAAAAGAGAAACCACTTGACACAAATATAGAAGATAATGCTGGAGCCCTCAGCTTTGAAAGGAAGGACACAGAATTGGATTAAATATCAATTAATAGGAGAACCTGAATGAAAACAGTGAATAAGGAGACAAACGGAGCTGTGGACTTTCAGCTATTCTGACAGCATGGACAGTTTGAATATTTGCAAGTGGTGTTAAAACCTGAGTATTAAACTAAAGGTCTGCCGTGCTCACTAAAGTCTGCATGGACAACTGCACTAGTGGCTGAAAACTGAAAAGAGAAACAGTAAAAAGGGAGATAAACTGAGCTGTGGACTTTTGGCTGTCTGGATTGCTCAGCCATTTTGAATATTTAAAAGAGGTATGACCATTTTGGATATTTAAATTGGCAGTGTTCTCATTCTAATCCCAGGGACCTAAGAATAGGCTCCATTTGCCAAGGACAGTAGAGGCAACCACCATGGAGCCTGAAAACTGGCAAGGTGGAATATTCCCCTTAGCACTTCTATGCCTCACACCCTCTTGTGGCCATATCCAAATTCCATCCACCTTCTGGACTGGTAAGAATTTCATCCCAGTCTGTATGCTATGATGGAAACTGCCCTATCCTGTCCTTCCCCAGAATTTTGTTTTGTTTTGTTGTCTGTTTGTTTTTAAATTATTCTTTTTTTCCTTCCTTTTTGTTTTTAATCTTTCTTTTCCCTTCCCAGATATTAGTTTTTGTCTTTTTTTCCTCTTCTTTTTTCCTGGTTCCATCTTTTCTCTTTCTTGTGGTTCTTCTCAGCCTTTGTTTTCCTTATTGAATTTTTTTCTAATATTTTCTTTATTTTTTTTTACTCTAGCTCTTTTCTATTATTCTGTTTATAACAGATATTGTGGGGTGTTTTTCTCTTTTCCTATTTATATTTCTTTTTCCCTTTTAAATATTTCTTTAAGTATTTCTTAATCATTGCCTTTCTTTTTTTTTTCCCCCTTTTTTTTCTCTTTTGGTGACCTTTCCTCTGTGTTTATGTGGTGTACCTTTTTTTGTCCTATTGTTTTTACATTTTTGATTTTTTAAAAAATTTTTGCATTGTCTAAATGAGTGGGAGACAGCAACCATGCTCATATGACCCAATCATACCTACAACTTCTGCAGGCCCACCTACTGAGTGAGGGTGATGACTTGGTTCTGCACCAACTGGCCAAAAACACATGACAGCCAATATGAACCTGACTCACTGTTAACTACACTCACAAACATCTAACAGAGATCTATGCACCAACCTCACTCACTATCACTCTCACCAGGAGACAGGTGGGGAGTGCATAAGTGCTGTCAACTAGTGAATAGAGGAGCACAGTATTCTGCTTATTCAGATACATACAGAAAAGAAGAAGAAGAAGAAGAAGAAGAAGAAAATGAAAATCTTGGGTGAAACACTCCAACATACAATCACCAATTAAATATAAATATAGTATATCTCAGAGAAAACAGACCATCAAGGTCCACACAAAGAAGCAAGATAAAGTAATAGTAACAAGGTACCAGGATACAAAGTGAGAAAACATCCCTGAGAAAGAAGCAGCATTGCAACTCTCTGATAAAAAATTCAAAAGAATTATATTTAGGTACCTTCAACAAATTGAGAGACAGATCAAGGAAAACACTGATAAAAGTAGGGAAAACAGAGAAAACCCTGGAACAATTTGGGAAGACAATACATGAACAAAATGATAAAATCAATGAAAAATTAGAAATGATACAAAAATCTACACACAGAAATCCAGAAGATTAATACTAACATTTCAGAAACAATAACACATTGAATGAAAAAAGGAGTAGAATTGAGTAAATGGAAGACAGAATTGGTGAGACTGAAAATAAATACCTCAACACTACTTTGGTAAAGGATCAATCAGGAAAAAAATGATCAAAACAAAATGAAAAAAGCCTAATATTCATATGGGTTACCATCAAGAGGAATAACCTACTATAATTGGAATTACCCAGAACTGGAAAAAACAGGTAAAACCACAGAGAAAACTGTCAAAGATTTGTTGGAAGATAATTTCCCTGATGTGATGAAAGATGAGACTAAATTCATTCAAGAAGTCCAGTGAACCCCACAGAAGATAGACCCCAAAAGAAAATCATCAAGAGTATCATCATCAAACTCACCAAAAACAAAGACAAATAAAGAATCCTGAAAGCAGCATGGGAAAAATGAAAAGTTACCTACAAAGGGCAACCAATAAGACTAAGCTCTGATTTCTCTGCAGAAACCACATAGGCAACAAGGCAATGAGATGGTATATATAAAATCCTGGGGGGGGGGGGAATCCAACCAAGAATTATACACCCAACAAAATTGTCCCTCAAATACAAAAAAAAAAAAAAAAACCACACACAGCCATCAAATTGATTCCAACTAATAGCAAAGGTTAATGGGTTTTTGAGGCAGTAAATCTTTACAGAAGTAGATTGTGCAGTCTTCGTTCTGTGGAGTGACTGGTGGGTTTGAACCACCAACCTCTGGCTAGCAATGAGATGCCTTAGGCATTGTGCTACCAGAGCTCCTAATCCCTTAAATATGATGGTAAAATTAGCAGATTTCCAGATAAGCAGAAATTAAAGGAATTTGTGAAAACTGCACAAACCTTACAAGAGATGCTAAAGGGAGTCCTGTGGACAGAGAACCAACAAGAGCAAACAAACAACCATGATTACATAACCCAGAAACCAACTGTATCATAGAAATATCTAAAGTAAAATAAGCTTACAAGATTATAAACAGAGAACCAGAGACATCAATTGGCAAATGAGGACAACTACAAACCAAAAAGAGGGAAAAAATATTGTAGTTACAGAACTTCTAAATGATGAGGAAGTCAACACAACTGTGAGATAGAATGGATGGTTCTAAACTTGGGAAGAAAATTATAAATCACAGAATAACCTAAAGAAAAATAGTAAGTCTTCACATCAGAATAAAAAAGATGACAAGCACAAATATTTAACAAATACTAAAATAATGGTAACAAAGGAAACGATAACATAAAAAAAATGAGCTCAGCATAGAAAACTATATGGGACAAAGAAATAAGCAACACCACGAAAAAACATAACAAAATGACAACAATAAATTCATACTTGTCAATAATTACACTGAAAGTCAATGGATTGAATGTACCACTCAAGAGATGGAGAGTTGCAAACTGGATAAGAAAACATAACCCATCAATATGATGGCTACAAAAGACACACCTCAGGGTCAAAGAAAAAATAGACTAAAAATCAAAGGTTGGCAAAAGATATATCAAGGAAATGGCAATCAAAAAAGAGAAAGAATGGCAATATTAATTTCTGATACAAGTGACTTTAAGAGCAAATCCACCAAAAGAAACAAGGAAGGACATTATATAATGATTAAAGGATCAATTGAACAAGAAGATAAAAGCATAATAAATATCTATGCTGAAAATGAAAGAGCCCCAAAACACATAAGTCAGACTTTAACAGAATTAAAAAGACAAATAGACAACTCCACAGTAGTAGGAGGAGACTTTAATACACCACTTTCAATGAAAGATAAAAAGGTGGAAAGAAACTCAACAAAGATGCAGAAAAACTCAAAAATACAATCCACCAACTTGATCTTATAGACATCTACAGGGCACTTCATTCAACAACAGCACAATATATATTCTTTTCCAGTGCACATGGAGCATTCTCCAAGATAGACCATATGTTAGGCCACAAAGCAAGTCTCAATAAATTTAAAAACACTAAAGTACTGCAAAGCATCTTCTCAGATGACAATACTATAAAATTATTAATCAACAATAGGAAGATCAACAGAAAAACAACAAACACATGGAAACTGAATGACAACATCCTTAAAAATGACAGGTAATAGAAGAAATAATAATAATTTTAAAAAATATGAAATTAAAAATTCTGTGAACCAAATGAGAATGAAAACACAACATACCAAAATCTTTGGGACACAGCAAAAGCACTGATCATAGGTCAATTTATAGCAATAAGTGCACACAACAGAAAACAAGAAAGAGCAAAAATAAACACTGTAGCCCAACATTTACAATAATTAGAAAAAAAAAGGACAGCAAAAATGCCTACAGTCACTAGAAGAAAAGAAACAATAAAGATTTGAGCAAAAATCAATGAAACAGAAAATAGACAATAGAAAAAAATCAACAAAATTAGAAGTTGGATTTTTGAAAAGATTAATAAAATTGACAAACCACTGGAAAATTAGTAAAAGGAAAAGGAAAAGAGGGAGAGAATACAAATAACACAAATAAGATATAGATTGGGCTAAGTCACAATAGAACCAACTGAAATAAAAAGGATAATATCAGGATACTATGCTGAACTGTACTCCAACAAGATTGAAAATCTAGAAGTGGACAGATTTGTAGAAACATGCTGTTTACTTAAACTAACACAGACTGAGGTGAACAATTTGAACAGACCCATAACAAAAGAAGAAATTGAACAGGTTATAAAAATTACCAAAAAAAAAAAAGAGTCCTGACCCAGACAGTTTCAGTGGAGAATTCTGCCATTCAGAGAAGAACTTACACCAATCCTACTAAAATTATTCCAGAATATAGGAAAGGATAGAATCTTCCCAACTTCATTTTATGAAGCAAGCATAACCTTGATACCAAAACCAGGCGAATACATAAAATACACTAAATACAAATACACTATAAAGGAGAACTACAGACCAATATCCCTCAGGAATATAGACATAAAAAATCTTCAACAAATTATTAGTCAATACATTCCAACAACATATAAAAAAAATAATATATTATAACCAAGTGGGGTTCATATCAGGTATTCAGGGATGGTTCAACATGAGAAAAACAATCAACATCATTCATTACATAAGTAAAATCGAGAAAAATAACCCAATGATCATAACAACAAATGTAGAAAAGGGATTTGATAAAATCCAACACCCATTACTGACCAAAATTCTCAGAAAACCGGAATAGAAAGAAAATTCCTCAACATAATACAAGGCATATATACAAAATCAACAGCCAACATTTTTCTCAATGGAGAGAGACTGAAATCATTCCCCTTGTAAACAGGAAGCAGACAACGATGCCCTCTATCACCACTTCTACTTAATATTGTATTGGAAGTGCTTGTTGTTGTTGTTATGTGCTGTCGAGTCGGCCCCGACTCATAGCGACCCCTCCTTGGGTTTCCGAGGCAGTATCACTATGGAAGTAGGATTGCCCAACCTTCCTTTCGAGGAGTGGCTGGTGGGTTTGAACTGCCAGCCTTCTGGTTAGCAGTCAAATGCCTTAGGCACTATGCCACCAGAGCAAGAATTCTACCACTTTGGAAGTGCTAGCCAGGGCAATAAGGCAAGAAAGGGAAATCAAAGACACCCAAATCGGTAAGAAAGAAGTCAAACTATACCTATTTGCTGATGATATGATCCTATACCTAGAAAACCCAAGAGACTCAGTCAAAAATCTACTGGAACTAATTGAGAGATTTAGCATGGTAGCAGGATACAAGATCAACATCCAAAAATAAGTTGGATTCCTCTACACCAGCAAAGACATTGCTGAAAAAGAAATAAGGAAATCAATACCACCTATAAAGCTACCAAAAAATAAATAAATAAATACTTGGGAATCTTACCAGGAACTCGAAAGACCTGTACAAAGAAAACTATAAAAGACTACTTCAAGAAACCATAAGACATCTGCATAAATGGAAGAACATACCATGCTCATGGTTAGGAAGATTGAACATTGTGAAAATTTCAGGTCTACCCAAAGCAATCTATACATTCAATGCAATTGCAATCCAAATCCCATAAACATTCCTTAAGGATATGGAAAGATCAATCACTAACTTTATATGGAAAGGAAAGAGACCTTGGATAAGCAAATCACTATTAAAGAAGAAGAACAAACTAGGATGTCTCACTGCCAGATCTCAAAACCTACTATACAGCCACAGTAGTCAAAACCGCCTGGTATTGGTATAATGACAGACACATAGACCAATGGAATAGAATTGAGAACCCAGAAATAGATCCATTGACCTTTGGTCAGCTGATCTTTGACAAAAGACCAAAATCCATTAAATAGGAAAGACAATGTTTGTTTAATAAAGGATGCTGGCAAAACTGGATATCCATTTGCCAAAAAATGAAACAAGATCTGTACCTCACACATACACAAAACCTAACTCCAGATGGATCAAAGACTTAAATGTGAAATCTAAAACTATAAAGTTCCTCAAGGGAAAACTCAGGGCAATTTAGGGGCCCAAATATATATGGCATAAATAGACTATCAAGCATTACCCAAAATGCACACACAGCAGAAAAGGCACTAGATGAATGGGACCTTCTAAAAATTAAATTTTTATGTGCTTTCACAGACTTCTTTTGGAGAACCTACAGATTGGGAAAAATTATCCAGCAATGACATATATGATAAGGACTTATCTCTAGAATTTATAGAAAACTCGAACACCTCAACAACAAAAAGACAACTAATCCAATTTTAAAAATGGGCAGAAGATATGAATAAACACTTCACCAAAGAGGATATTCAGGCAGCCAACAAACATATGAAATGTTCATGATCATTAGGCATTGTTGTTGTGTTGTTATGTGCCAATGAGTCAGACCCAACTTATAACAACCCCTCCTTGGGTTTCCAAGGCAGTATCCCTACAGAAGTAGATTGCCCAACCTTCCTTCCGGGGAGTGGCTGGGGGGTTTGAACTGCCAGCCTTCTAGTTAGCAGTCAAATACCTTAGGCACTATGCTACCAGATTTCCCATTAGCCATCTTGCCTCAGCATTAGTAGCAAAGTTCAACAAGACAGAAAATAAATGCTGGTGAGAATGCGGAGAGATTGGGACTCTTATACACTGCTGGTGGGAGTGTAAAATGATACAACCACTGTGGAAAGCAGGATGGCAATTCCTTAAAATTTGGAATTAGAAATACCATTTGACCAAGGAATTCCATTACTAGGTATTTATCCTAAAGAATTGAGAACCAGGACAAGAACAAATATATGTATGCCCATGTTCATCACAACACTATTTACAATTGCCAAAAGATGGAAGCAACCTAGATGTTCATCAACTGAAGGATGGAAAACGAAACTACAGTACATACACAGAATGGAATCTACGCATCCCTAAAGAATAACCTAAAATCTGCAAAATACCACATAAATGGATGAACTTGGAGAATATTATGCTGAGTGAAATGTCAGTCACAGAAGGACAAATATTGTATTAATCTGTTATTGTAAAAAGTCAAGGAAAAGTTTACATATGGAAGGAAATTTTCTTTGTTTGGGAGGGGAAGATAGGGAACACTGTGAGATAGGTAGAGACAAGTATTAATTTGGGTGAAGAGAAGGGAAATCTACCAAATGTGAGTGATCAACATGGTGGCATTGAGGAAGAGGAAGACATAGAGAAGTAACATGGGAGGTACAAACAATAAAGATGAACCCTCTGCACATACAGCAATGCGTTGTCAGTGAAGGCAAATATGGATATACGGGTGGACAGATGGGTGGACAGGCAAAATGATTAGGAATGTCTATGCATGGGAAAGTGTACCCAAGATCATGTGTAGGGTTGTCAGACAATGCTTCTACAAGTGTATTGCTATGTTCTGTACGAATTCCCAGGTATATAGTAGAGCTGACAAGGGACAAGTCTGTAGTCACTTCTTAGCCACAGTCAGCTACCCAGAGGAAGTGAGTAGTTAGAATTGTGGGCTTGGGACCATAAGTCTCATGGGACATCAAGCTCAATTGGCATAACATGCTACACAAAATCAATGTTCCACATCCTACTTTGGCAAGTAGCAACTGAGATTTTAAAAGCTTGCAAGAGCATCTAGATGCAACAATGGGTCTCTCTTTGTCCAGAGCAAAGAAGAATGACCTAAACCAACAATTTATGGAAACAGTTAGTCCAAGCAACTGGTACACCATGCAATCCTCAGCCTATATGACTATGGGACCAGAAGAACTAGATGGTGGCCAGCTACCACTGTCAACCATTCCAAG
>NW_006921702.1:7057928-7062440 GCF_000298275.1 Orycteropus afer afer | reverse complement strand
CAGGAGTGCATGGAGGGAAGGACACAGGCAAGACGTAACCATGGCAAGGAAATGGGAGGGGAGCTGTTGAATTGTGGTAAATTGTAGTCAATGTCATGAGACAACATGTATGTGAACTGCTGTATGGAAAGTGAATTTGCTTTGTAAACATTCACCCAAGTCACAATAAAAAATAAATAAATATTTAAAGTTAGGTTAAACCAGGAAAAAAATATCAGAAGAAAACATCATAAATATTTAAATGATCTCAAGAAGGAAAGCAGCTTTCTAAATATTAAAAAAAAAAAAAATTCAAAAGTGAAAAAATGTACAAACTCATATAGATAAAAATATAAGTACCAAAATATAAATAATATTACAAAAACAAAAGATATTATGAACTACAAAATACATTAGAAACATGTGGATATAAGTATGCATGTGCATTTTTCTTCATATCCTTTAAACATTAAAAGCAAAATCTCTTAAAATTAGTTTAGAAAAAGATGAGTATATAGAAAGAAGAAAGTTGAACAGAAGGAATAAATGTACTAAACCTCATATGGCCAATAATGTTTTTAAATGTTCCATGTCTACTAGAAATAATTATACTATTTTGTTATACTATTTTTTCCTATGAAAGTGGAAACTGTATGACAATTACAATAATAATTATTCTCAGTACTGTAGAGTACAAAGAAATGGACCCTCCCATATTCTTGTGATGAAAGTATAACTTAGTACAAACTGCCTGGAGAGCAATTAGGCAGCATGAAGAGAAAGTCTCAAAAAATAGCATACCCTTTGTTGAAGGAGTTTTATTTCTAACAATTTGTTCCAAGGAATCAATCACAGATGTTTAAAAAGATGCATGTGCAAAGCTGTTCTTTGCAGTGTAATTTATAATAGTGAAAAATTGGAAACAATCTAAATGGGTGCCAATAAGAAATTGGTTTTTAAAATATGGAACATATAAACTATGATGAAATACTAGAGAGTGATTAGCAATCATGTACAAGAATACCAAATGAAATAAGGAAATGATCAGTGAGAGAAATAAGTTCAAAATAATATATTATGTGATCCAAATTTGCTTAAAATATGTGCAAAGTTTTTTATTTGTGTACAATATATGCAAAGAGAAAGGCAGAAATTACATATACCATTATGTTACTGGAGAGTCTGTAGATCAACTTTGTAAAACAAGGCAAAGTGGAAGGATTTACCCTACCAGATATTAAGACGTATTGCAAAGACTGGATAAAATACATATTTTTAGTGGCTAGAAAGAACAGTTTAGTAGGCCAATGGAACAGTATGAAGATCACTGGGATAGACTCATGTATATTTGAAAATTTAACATTTGACAAAAATGCCAGCATCTGTGAATGGAGAAAAGACCGTTTAAGGTAACGATGAGAACATTGATTCATTGAATGGTGAATTTTTTTAAAAAAATGTTTCTTACCTAATGCTATATAAAATGGTATAATATTGCTATTCTAAAATTTTTAGATGTAAAATTAAAAATTAATAGAAAATATCGTAGGAGAAAATTTTTCTGGCTTGAGAAAGAAGAGGACTTACTAAGAAAAACTTCAAAAGTGTAAGACATAATGAAGGAAAAAATATGATGAAATGTGTCAAATTTAAGAAATTGTCTTCCATAAAATTTATGGGAAGATGTCAGATTGAGAGAAAATATGTGTAATGTTTAAATTAAAAGGAAATAATATCAAGAGTACAAAATAAGAACTTGCAAAAACAAGTAAACTGATTTAATAATGGGTAAAGAATATGACCACAAATCATCTGTCGGTTTCTTATAGTATTGTGGCTTGTGTAGCTGTGATACTATACCACTGGTATTTCAAATACCAGGACAGTCATCCATGGTGAACAGGTTTCAGCAGAACTTTCAGATTAAGACAGACTAGGATGGAGGGCCTGGTAATCTACTTAAAAGTTGTCCTGTGAATACCTTATGAATAGCAGCAGAACATTGTCGGATATAGTGCCTGAAGATTAGCCCCTCAGATTGTAAATCAACCAAAATAGGACTGAAGAAGAGCTATTTCCTGAAAGTAGAGTTGACCTTAATATTTTGAGAGAGTAAAACTATCAGGACTTTCATTTGCTCATGTGGCACAACTCAGTAAAAGAAACAGCTGCAAGTATCAATTAATTATCAGAATATGGAATGTATGAAGTATGAATCTAGAACATTTGGAAGTCATCAAAAGTGAAATGGAAAGTATAAAGATTTATATGCTAGGCATTAGTGAGCTGCAATGGACTGCTATTAGCCATTTTGAATTGGACAATCATATGGCCTGCTATGCCAAGAATGACAAATTGAAGAGAAATGGTGTCATAGTCATTATCAAAAAGAACAGTTCAAGATCTATCCTGAAGTAAAATGCTTTTAGGGATAAGATAATATCCATTTGCCTTATAAGGAAGACTACTTAATACGACTATTCAAATTTTTGCACAAATTACTAATGCCAAAGATGAAGCAATTGAAGATTTTTCCAAATTCTACAGTCTGAAATTGATCAAACAAGCAGTCAAGATGCATTTATAATTACTGGTGATGGGAATATGAAAGTTGGAAACAAAGCAGAAGAATCAGTAGCTGATACAGATGTTCAACAAACACATAAAGGCCTGTTCGTGATCATTAGTCATTAGAGAGGTGATAATCAAAGCAATGAAATATCATTTCACCACAGCAATAACAGGAAAGTTCAAATAAACAGAAAATAACAAATGCTGACAAGAATGTGCAGAGGTTGGAACTCTTTTACACTGATGATGAGATTGTAAAATGGTGCACCCACTGTGGAAAATGGTATCATCTTTCCTTAAAAAGTTGAAAAAAGAAATATCATATGATCCACCAACCTCACTACTAGGTATATATCCTAGAGAAATAAGAATTGTGACATGAATAAATATATGCACACCCATGTTCAATGCAGCGTTATTCACAATATAAAAAAATGGGAACAACTTAAGTACCTATTAATAGATCAATGGATAAGTAAATTACAGTATATACATACAATGAAATACAATGCAACATTAAGTAATAAAAGATCCATGAAATGCTTATAACATTGAAGAAACTGGAAAAGATTATGCTGAGTGAAATAAGTCAAAAGCAAAAGGATAAATATTGTATAAGACCATTATTTAAAAAGTCAAGGAAAAGTTTACATACAGAAAGTAGCATTCTTTAATGGTAACCAGGGATAGCAGCAGAAGGGAGGGGAAATCACTAACTAGAAGGTAGACATGTATTAATGGCATGAAGGTAATGGTAATATACTATAAGGGAAAAGGCAGCATGATATGACAAACGGCAAAGGAAATCACTAGTCAATGCACAAGAGTAAAAGACAACATTAACTACTATTACTCACACATTCCTGCATTAATAGTAATAACAACATCTATGAGTAGGTAAATAAATAAACATTCAAGCTGAACAGATGTGAGTACAACCACAAGTATATATGGCTTGGGCAGAGGATATTTCTACCTATGTATTTGTATGTGCTATAAATATATTCAGGGCTATTGTAGATCATACAAGGGGTAAAGTTATGAAAACTTCTTAGCCATAATCAAACACCTTGAGTGGCTGATTCATTGAGCTTGGGGACATAAGACCACAGTCTTAGAAGGCATCTAGCTCAATTGGCATAACATACTTCACAAAAACAATGCTCTACATCCTGTATCAGTTAAGTAGCAGTTGGGGTCTTAAAAGCTTGTGAGCCACAATAAAAGCTGCAACTATTGGTCTCCTCTTCTGGAGCAAAGAAGAGTGAATAAAACCAAAACCTCAGGGAAGCAATCAGCCCAAAAGACTAATGGATCATACAAACCACAGCCTCTACTCCCAGAGATCAAAAGAACTAGATGGTGCCTGGCTACAACTACCTACTGCTCTATTCAAGATCACAAAAGAAAGCCCCAGGCAGAGAAACAAACAAACAAACAAAAAAATTAGAATAAAATTCAAAGGCATAAAAATGATCATATTTACTGGTCTGATAGAGACTGTTGGAACCTTCAAGACTAGAACTTAATCCACCTTTGGGGATCAACTCTCAGCCTAACAATAGACAGCCCTATAAAGTGAATAACACTGGAGATGAATGTTTTCGTCGGTAAAATCAACCTTAGGATATCAAAAAGAAAGGATATTCCTGAAAAGAAAGTTCCATATGTAGGAAAGGAAGGGGAAGAAGGACCAATGGAGATAAGGAACCCAGGGAGGAAGTGGGAAGAGTTCTGTTACGTTGAATGAATTGCAACCAATGTCATGAAAACAATGTCTATGAATTATTTAATGGAAAAATAATTTGTTCTGTAAATTTTCACCCTAACTACAATAAAAAGTAAATAAATAAACAAATAATCAGTAGCCAAAAATATAAAGACCTCTGGTGTTGTAATAAGGAGCTTTGGTGGTGAAATGCCTAAGGCATTTGATTGCTAACCAGAAGGCTGGCAGTTCAA
>NW_006921702.1:7037688-7049591 GCF_000298275.1 Orycteropus afer afer | reverse complement strand
GAAAGAAAGGACTGGAATAGTTGTCAGAAGAGACCCTGAAACATGTCCTTGAAAGTTGACTTCCTAAAGCAAATGTTAGAAATGATGAGTAAATGAGATGAATAGAAAATATCAAAGGGTGGCTCAAAAAGACAAAGAAAAGTATTATAATGGAATGTCAAAGACCTGGAGTTAGAAAAACAAAAGGGAAAGCCATGCTCAGCATTTCTGAAGGTGAAAGAATTAAAGAAAAAAATTCAAGTTTTGAGTTCTAATACTAATGGATTCCACAGGCAAAATATTAAACACACAGGAAACATCAAAAGAAGATGGAAGAAATATACAGAGTCAGTATACCAAAAATATTGGTCCATGTTCAACTATTTCAGGAAGTAGTAAATGACTGAAAGATGAAGTCCAAATTGCACTTGAGGCATTGACAAAAACAAGGCTCTAGGAATTCACAGAATATCAATTGAAATGTTTAAAGAAAGGATGCAATGGTGGAAGTGCTCTCTTATTTATGCCAAGAAATTTGGAAGATAGATGCCTAGTCAACTGACACAAAGAGATCCACACTTGGGTCCATTCCAAAGCAAGATGATCAAAAAGGATGCAAAAATTTTTGATAAATATCAGTATTACATGCAAGTAAAATTTTGTTGACGATAACTCAAAAATAGTTACAGATGTACAGTGACAGAGAACTGTCATAAATTCAAGCTAGATTGAGAAAATTTGGGACATCATTGTTAATGTCAAATAGATCTTGACTGAAAACAGAATATCAGAAAGATGTTTACCTATTTTTTTTCCAATATATGAAAGTCCTCAGCTATATGGATCAATAAAATTATAGATAACATTGCCAATAAAGTGAATTCCAGAACACATTACTGTATATAGGCCGAGGGGCAGCCATTTGAACAGAACAAGGAGATACTGCATGGTTTAAAATCAGGAAAGGTATATGTCAGGGTTGTATCCTTTCACAAGAATTATTCAATCTGTATCATGAGCAAATAATTGAAAATCTGGCCTATGTGAAGTAGAAGACATCGTCTGTATTGGAAGAACACTCATTACCAAACTGCAATATGCAGATGATACAAATTTTCTTGCTGAAAGTGAAAAGGACTCACTGTTGAAGATTAAATACTACAGCTTAAGTATGAATTACACCTCAACATAAAGAAAACAAAAATCCTTATAACTGGACCAATAAGTTATATCAGGATAAACACAGAGAAGTTTGAAGTTTTCAAGGACTTCATTTTACAAGTATCTACAATCAACCCCATGGAATAAGATGTCAGGAAGTCAAATGATGTATTGCAACAGGCCAATCTGCTGCAAAAGACCTCTTTAAAGTGTTCAATAGCAAATATGTCACTTTGAGGACTAAGGTGCACCTTACCTAAGCTACAGTATTTTTAATTACTTCAAAAACTTCAAATACATGTGAAAGATGAATGGAGTTTCAGATTGTCAGCTATCCTGATGGCATGGACATTTTGAATATTTCCAAATGGTATTAAAACCAAACCAAACCCACTGCCATCGAGTTGATTTTGACTCACAGTGACCCCCATTGGGCTTCTAAGGCAGGAAATATTTACAGAAGTAGATTGCCCAGTCTTGCTTCTGTGGAGTGGCTGGTGGGCTTGAACCCCCAACCTTCTGGTTAGCAGTCAGATGTCTTAGGAACAGTGCTACCAGAGTGGTGTTAGGACATGAGAATTAACCTGAAAATCATCCCCACTCATCAAGGGCCGCATATACTACTGCACAGTTGGCTGATGACTAAAAAGGGAAACAGCAAAGAAGGAAATAAACTGAAGTGTGGACTTTCAGCTGTCCAGAGGGCATAGCCATTTTAAATATTTACAAATTGCAGCCATTTTGGATATTTAAAACAACAGTATGCTCATTCAGATTCCAGGGACCTAAGAATATGTTTGGTTTGCTGAGGACAGCAGGGACATACCAAAAGCTAATAATTGGAAAGTTGCAATATTCACCTTGTTACTCTTATACCTCACACTCTCTTTGTGAACAGAAGTGCAGCCAACCCTCACTTCACCCAATTTCTGGACCAGCAGGAATTCCCTCCCTGCTTGTGTGCTTTGACAGAGACTGGATGTCTTGCCCTGCCCTCTCTCCATTGTTTTCTTTTGTTTTTAAATCATACTTTTTGTTTTCCTTTCCCCTGGTACCAATTTTTAGCTTTCATGAGGTTCTTCCCATCCCTTGTTTTCCTTTTTGCATTTTTCCCATTTTTTTCCCTCATGATTCTCTTACTCTAGGTCTTTTCTCTTATTCCCTCCTCCCCAGATACTGTGTTTATTTTCTCTCTTTCTCTATTTATATTTCTTTTGTCTTTTAAACATATTTCTTTAAATATTTCATCTCACTTACTTCCTTTCTTCTTTCTTTCTTTCTTTCTCTTTTTGGTTTTGTTCTTGTGTGTTTATGCAGTGTGTGTTTTCTCTCCTTGTTTTTGCTTTTACGGTGTTTTTTTTTTTTTTATTGTTTTTTTTTTTTTCTCTAACTGAGTGGGAGACAGCAACCATGACCATACAACTAAATCATAACAGCACCTCCTGCAGGCCCACTTACTAAGTGATGGTCATCACTTGCTTCTGCATCACCTGGCCAATGATACCTGACAGGCAGTATGAATCTGACTCACCTTTAACTGCTCTTCACAAACAGCTAACAGAGAGATCTGTACACCACTCTCATTCTCTATCACACCCACCAAGAGACAGGTGGTGAGTGTATAAGTGCTGCCAACTAGCAAAATAGAGGAGCACAGTACCCAGCTTACACAGATGCATCCAAAGAAAATTAGAATTTTGGGTAAATCACTTCAACAATCACCAATTAAATAAAAAAACAACAAAGTCACAATTGTCTTAGAGACAACAGACCATCACAGTTCACACTAAGAAGCAAGATAAAGCAGTAGAAACTAGGGACCAGGATACAGACACAGAACACATTCCTAAGGAAGAAGCAGCATTGGAACTCTCTGATAAGAAATTCAAAAGAACCATATTTAGGCACTTTCAACAGAATGAGACAGATCAGAGAAAACACTGACAAAATTAAGGAAAACACAGACAAGACCCTAGGACAATTTGGGAGAAAATACAAGGACAAAATGACCAATTAAATGAAAAATCAGAATGAAACAAAATCTACAGATATAAATCCAGAAGAGTAATACTAAATTTTCAGAATTGGATAATACATAGAACAGGCAAAGGACTAGAATCAAATCAATGGAGAACAGAATTAGTGAGAATGAAAAAATAAATAAATAAATATATCAATACTCTTTGGAAAGGGATAAATCAGAAAAAAATATATAGAAACAAAATGAAGAAACCCTAAGAGTCATGTGGGATACCATCAAGAGGAATAACCTATATGCAATCAGAATTCCAGAGCAGGAAGAGAAAAAGAAAATCACTAGGAAAATTGTCCAAGATTTGTTGGAAGAGAATTTCCCTGATATGATGAAAGATGAAACTAAATCTGTTCAAAAAGTCCAATGAACCCCAAACAGGATAGACCTCAAAAGAAAATCAAGACATATCATCATCAAATTCACCACAACTAAAGACAAAGAAAGAATCATGAAAGCAGAACAAGAAAAATGAAAAGTATTTACAAAGGGCAACCAATAAGACTAAGCTCTGATTTCTCAGCATAAACCATGCATGGGAAAAGGCAATGGGATGGTATATATAAAACCTGAAAGAAAAAAATTTCCAATCATTAATTATATACCCAGCAAAATTGCCTCTCAAATATGATGGTGAAATTAGGAGATATCCAGCTAAGCAGAAATTAAGGGAATTTGTTAAATCAAGACCAGCCTTACAAAAGATGCTCAAGGGAGTCATTTGGACAGAGAACCAACAATAGCAATCAACCAATCACTAGCACATGATGACATAGCCCAGAAGCCAACCCAATTATGGAAGTATCCAAAGTAAGATAAGCTTACAAGATTGTAAACAGGAACCAGCAACATCAATTGGCAATTGAGGACAACTACAAACCAAAAAGTGGGAAAAAATAGTGTAGCTACAGAACTTCTCAATGTTGAGGAAGTCAAGAAAAAAACAACCTAGAATAGTTTGTTCTAAACTTGGGAAGAAAATTATAAATCACAGGCTAATCTCAAAGGAAAATAATAAACTTCACATCAAAATTAAAAAAAAAAAAAGAGGAAAAGCACAAATACTTACCAAATACTAAAACAATAACACAAAGGAAATGATAACACAATTAATAAACAAAATGGGTTCAGCACAGAATAGTGTAGGGAAGAAATCAACAACACCATGAAAAAATACATAACAAAATGACATCAACAAATTCATATTTGTCAATAATTACACTGAATGTAAATGGTTTAAATGCACCACTCAAGAGATGAAGAGTTGCAGACAATAAGAAAACATGATCTAGCAGTAGCAGTATGATGTCTAAAAAGAGACACACCTGAGAGGGAAAGACAAAAATACACTAAAAATCAAAGGTTGGAAGAAGATATATCAAGCAAATGGCAACCAAAAAATAGTAAGAGTGTCAATATTAATATCAGTTAAATTGACTTTAAGACAAAAACCACCATAAGAGACAAGGAAGGACATTACATAATGATTAAAGAATTGATTGAACAAGAGTACACAAGCATAATGAATCTCTATGCATCCTGTGAAAGAACCCAATATACATAAATCAGACCTTAACAGAATTGAAAAGACAAATAGATGGGTCCACAGTAGTAGTAAGAGACTTTAAGATACCACTTTCAATGAAAGATAGAACAAATGGAAAGAAACTCACAAAGATGCAGAGAAACTAAATAATACAATCCACCAAGTTGACCTTATACACATCTACAGAGTACATCACCCAACAACAGCACAGCATAAATATTTTCCAGTGCATATGGAACATTCTCGAGGATGGATCATATGTTAGGCCACAAAAAAAGCCTCAATAAATTTAAAAACACTGAACAACTGCAAAACGTCTTCTCAGATGACAATACTATAAAATTAGAAATCAACATTAGGAAAATCAACCAAAAAACAGCAAAGACATGGAACCTGAAAACACTGTCCTTAAAAATGACTGGGTAACAGAAGAAATAAAAAAGAATAAAGAATTCCATGAACCAAATGCAAATGAAAACACAACATACCAAAATCTTTGGGACACAGCAAAAGCAGTGATCAGAGACCAATTTATAGTAGTAAGTACACACATCAAAAAACAAGAAAGAGGCAAAATCAAACTTTAGCCCAACATTTCCAACAATTAGAAAAAGAGCAGCAAAAAAGCCTATAGTCACCAGAAGAAAAGAAATAATAAAAATTTGAGCAGAAATCAATGAAACAGAAGATAGAAAGACAATAGAAAAAATCAACAAGACTAGAAGTTGGTTTTGTGAAAAGATTAATAAATTTGATAACCACTGGCAAATTTCACAAAGAAAAAGAGGGAGAGAATATAAGTGACATGAATAAGAAATGAATTGGGATGTCAAGAGAACCAACTAAAATAAAAAAGATAATATCAAGTTACTATGAACAACTCTACTCCAACAAAATTGAAAATCTAGAAGAAATAGACAGATATCTAGAAACATAGTACTGACCTAAACTAACAAAGACTGAGGTGGAAAATTTGACTATACCCCTATCAAAAGAGAAATTGAACAGGTAAAAAAATAAAAAAAAAAAAAAATCCTGGCCCAGATGATCTCATTGGAGAATTCTACTAAATTTTCAGAGAAGATATGACACTAATACTACTCAAATTATTTCAGAACATAGAATAGGATGGAATTCTTACAAATTCATTTTATGAAGCAAGCATAACCCTGATACCAAAACCAGGTAAAAACATCACTAAAACAGAAAAGTACAGACCAATATTCTTCATGAATATACACACAAAAAACTTCAAAAAAATCCTTGCCAACAGACTCCAACAACATACCAAAAAAACAATCCATTATGACCAAGTGCAGTTCATGCCTATGAACCTATGCAAGGATGGTTCAACATTACAAAAATAATCAATGTTATCCATCCCAAAAATAAAACAAAGGAAAAGAATCACATGATCATATCAATCAATGCAGAAAGAGCATTTGATAAAATCAACATACATTTCTGATAAAACCTCTCAGCAACATAGGAATACCCTTCTATTCCTATGCTTATTATTTCCCAACATAATAAAGGCCATAAATGCAAAACCAACAGCCAACATTATTCTCAATGGAGAGAGACTGAAACCATTCCTCTTGTGAAGGATGCCTCTATCACCACTTATATTCAACACTGTATTGGAAGTCCTAGTCAGGGCAATAAAGCAACGAAGAGAAATCAAAGGCATCCAGATTGGTAAAGAAGAAGTAAAGCCATCCCTAGTTACTGATGATAAGATCCTACACATAGAGAACCCAAGAAACTCAGTAAGAAAAGTGCTGGAACTAATTGAGAGATTTTTCATAGTGGTGACATACGAGATCAACATACAAAAATCAGTTGGTTTCCTCTACAACAGCAAAGAGATTGCTGGAAAGGAAATAGAGAAATCAATACCATTCACAATAGCTACCAAAACAAATACTTGTGAATAAATCTTACCAGGAACACAAAATACCTGTATAAAAACAAAAACAAACAAACAAACAAACAAAAAACCCTACAAAACACTACTTCAAGAAACAATCAGAGATCTACATAAATGGAAAAACATGTCATGCTCGTGGAAAGGAAGACCGAACATTATGAAAATGATAATACTACCCAAAGTAATCTATACATTCAATGCAATCTCAATCCAGATCCCATTAACATTCCTTGAGGATATGGGAAAACCAATCACTAATTTTATATGGAAAGGAAAGAGATCTCAGATAAGCAAAGCACTCTTGAAGAAGAAGAACAAAGTAGGAGGTCTCACACTTCCAGATCAAAAACTCCTATTCACCCACAGTATTCAAAACAGCCTGGTACTGCTAAAATCACAAACATGTAGACCTGTGGGATAGAATTGAGAACCCAGAAATAGATGCAACATTTGCTCAGCTGATTTTCGACAAAGGGTTGATATCCATTAAATGGGGAAGAGATTATCTCTTTAACAAATGGTGCTGGAAAAACTGGATATCCATTTGCAGAAAAAGGAAATAAGATCCGTACCTCACACCATACACAAAAACTAACTTCAGATGGATCAAAAACTTAAATGTGAAACCTAAAACCATAAAGTTCCTCAAGGAAAAAATAGGGCCAAATTTAGGGGCCCTAATTTATGCTATAAATAGACTGTCAAGCATTATTAAAAATGCACAAACAGCAGAAGATAAACTAGATGAATGGGACCTTCTAAAAATTAAATTTTTATGTGTTTTATGTGCTTCCAAAGACTTCTCCAAAAAAGTCAAACGATAACCTATAGATTGGGAAAAAATATTTAGCAATGACAGATCTGACAAGGGACTTCTCTCTAATATTTATAGAAAACTCCAACACCTCAACAACAAAAAGACAAACAATCCAATTAAAAAAGGGCAGAAGACATGAATAGACATTTCACCAAAGAGGATATTCAGGCAGCCAACAAACACATGAAGAAATGTTCAAAATCAGTCATTAGAGAGATGCAAATCAAAACAACAGTGAGATATGATCTTGCCCCAGTACTAATAGCAAAGTTCAACAAGACAGAAAATAACAAATACTGGTGAAAATATGGAGAGATTGGGACACTCAAAAACTGCTGGTGGGTTTGTAAAATGTATAATCACTGTGGAAAGTACTATGGTGATTCCGTAAAAGTTAGAATTAGAAATACCATTTGATCCACCAATTCCATTACTAAGTATATACCTTAAGAAGTGAGAGCCAGTACAAGAATAGACATATGCACACTCAGGTTCATCGCAGGACTATTTACAATAGCAAAAAGATGGAAACAACCTAAGTGTCCATCAACAGAAGAATAGATAATCAACTATTGTACATACGCACAATGGAATCCTATGCAACCTTAAAGAATGATGTAGAATCTGTGAAACACCACATGACATGGATGAACTTGGAGAATATTATGCTGAGTGAAATAAGTCAATCAGAGAAGGGCAAATACTGTATTAATTCATTATTATAAAAAGTCAAGGAAAGGTTTATATATGGAATGAAAATTTCTTTGTTGTTTTCCAGGGGTGGGAGGGTGGGGAGGGAACACTGCTAGATAGGTAGATGCAAGCATTGATTTGGGTGAAGGGAAGGGCAATGTACCAAAATTGAGTGATCAACATGATGGCATTGAGAAAGAGGAAGACATAGAGAGGTACATGGGAGGTACAGACAACAATGAACCCTTTTGCATGTACAGTATTGTGTTGTCAGTGATGGCAAGCATTAGTCCACAAGTGGTTAGATGAGTGGACAGGCTGAATGATTAGTTATGTCTAGGCAGGAGTTCAGGACCATGGTCACAGGGGACATCAATCTCAATTGGCATAATTTACTTAACAAAACATTGTGCTACATCCTACTTTGGTGAGTAGCAACTGGAATCTTAAAAGCTTACAAGCAGCCATCTAGAGGCAAGGATGGGTCTTTCCTCATCCAGAGCGAAGAAGAATGAAGAAAACCAAAGACATATGGAAACAATTAGTCTAAGGGACTGGTAGACAATTTGATCCTCAGCCTATATGACCATGAGACCAGAAGAATTAGAAAGTGTCCAGCTACAACTATG
Source organism: Orycteropus afer afer (assembly GCF_000298275.1). Lineage (NCBI taxonomy): Eukaryota > Metazoa > Chordata > Mammalia > Tubulidentata > Orycteropodidae > Orycteropus > Orycteropus afer. Next base: position 7,040,804 of record NW_006921702.1, on the reverse strand, counting down.
AACCACTCAGAGGGGCATTGGTGCAAGAGATCCTGGATAGTGTGGGAGAATGATGCGGAACAAAACTGAAAATCATTACAAAAGACCAGATTTACTGGTCTGATAAAGCCTGGTGAGACCCCTGAAACTATGGCCCCTAGTCATCCTTCAGGTCTGGAGTTAACTCATTCCTGTGGCTTCCAGTCAAACAGACAGGCATATGAGGTGAATGTTTACATCAGGTAGATACACTCCTTGGAGCAATTAATCATGGGAGAACAGAAGAGCAGTGTTTGCACAGGGACACAACTTGGGGAATGGAAGTGTGTGGAAGGGAAAAACACAGGGAAGAGGTAACTACAGGGAGGAAATGGGAAGAGAGCTGTTATATTGTGGGCAATTGCAATCAATGTCATGAGACAAATTGCAATCAATGTCATGAGACAAAATGTGTATGAACTACTATATGGAAAATGAATTGCTCTGAAAACTTTCATTCAAATGACAAAAAAAATTTAAAAAATAAATAAATAAAGTATTAAAAAGCAAAAAAAAAAAAAAGAGAGAGAGAGAGAGAGAGTGAGCTCACCACAGTCACTGTGGTGTTAAAGAGCTGTTATTTTGAGGAAAGAGTGAACACAACAGGTCTGATTTTGCTATTGGCCCTTGGTCAAATTCTGAGAACTAAACTCCTGGAATGTTATAGCAGTCAGTGATCAGGATATTATTTAGGACTCCCAAAGTGATCAGTCAGGATTAACAAGCTGTGAGCACTGTTTAAATTAATCAAAAATTCACTAATTACACTTGAGATCAATATTAGACTTTGTAAGAACTCTGGACCCTATCCTAGAGTTTCAAATGGACTACCATGAGGGAAGACATCTCACACATATCTCTGTGGTTTCCCAGTGAAGATAAAACTACAACCGTACAAACATATGTTGTTGATGTTGTTGTTATGTGCTGTCAAGTTGGACCCAACTCATAGTGACCCCTCCTTGGGTTTCCAAGGCAGTATCACTATGGAAGTAGATTGCCCCATCTTTCTGTACAAACACAGAGTGACCAAAACTAAAAGAATGATTAAATAAATGGGGGATATTCACTCACTAGAAAATCATGCAGCCATTAACAAGAATTATTGTGAAGGAGAAAGGATCCAAAATAATGGTCTAGACCCTCTACAATAAAGACCTTCTTATTGAATATTGTCTTTATTGTAAATACCTTATTTAAATCATTAACTAGAAGGTAAAGAGGAACACAGCACCAGGATTGGAGGAAGACTCATTAACAACCTGTGATTGCATGCAAAGGACACAATTTTGCTTACTGAAAGTGAAGATGACTTGAAGCACTTACTGATGAAGATTAAAGGCTACAGTCTGCAGTATGGATTACATCTAAATATAAAGAAAATGAAAATCCTTACAACTGGGCCAATAAGCAACATCATGATAAATGGAGAAAGGATTGATGTTGTCAAAGATTTCGTAGTACATGGTTCCACTGTCAACATCAATGGAAGCAGCAGTCCAGAAATCAGATATATCATCTGCAATGGGCAAATCTGCTGCAAAAGACCTCTTTAAAGTGCTGAAGACAAAGAAGTCTCTTTGTAGACTAAGGTGTGCCTAACCCAAGCTACAGTATTTCCAATAGCCTTATGTGTATGTGAAAGCTGGAAAATGAATAAGGAAGACTGAAGAGGAGTTGATGCTTTTTAGTTGTGGTATTGGCAAAGCATACTGAAAGTACCATGGACTGCCAGAAGGATGAACAAATCTGTCCTGGAACAAGTGTAACTGAATGGTCTGTGGGAATGGGCAGACTTTGACTCACCTACTTTGCTCGTGTTATCAGAGAGACCAATCCTTGGAGAAAGATATCATGCTTGGTAAAGTGGAGGGTCAACTAAAACTGGGAAGACCCTCAATGAGATGGATTGACACAGTGGCTACAATGATGGCTCAAATATAGCAAGGATTGTGAAGATGGCACAGGACCAGGCAGTGTTGAATTCTGTTGTGCATAGGGATGCAATGAGTTGGAACTGACTTGATGGAACCAAACAACCATGTGTAGGATTACTATCAGGTATGCAAGGATTGTTCAATATTATAAAAACAATCATCCCAATCTACCATATAAACAAAACAAAGGAAAAGAACCACATGGTTATATCAATTGATGCAGGCAAGGTATTTGCTAAAATGTAAAAACCATTCCTGAAAAATAGATATAAAAAATAAGTAAAGAAAAATTCTAGCACAATAGGTGTAGAAGGGAAATTTTGCAACATAAATAAGGATATATAAACAAAACCAAAGGCCAATATTATTCCCAATTGAGAGACTGAAAACATTCCCCTGATGAAGGGGAATCAGACAATGATGCTCTCTAATACCACTCCTATCCCATATTGTATTGGAAGTCTTTGCTAGAGGAATAAAGCAGGAAAGGAAATAACAGGTATACAAATTGGTAAAGAAGAAGTAAAACTACCTCTATTTGTAGATGACATATGATCCTATGCATAGAAAATCCCAGAGACTCAAGAAGAAAATTACTGGAACAAATTGATAGCTTCAGCAAAGTGTCAGGGTAAAGTAGAACATACAAAAATCAGTTAGATCCCTCTTTAACAACAAAGAGAACTATAAAAAGAAAATCAGGAAAAAACAAAACATCAATTATAATAACCACCTAAAAGAAGTAGTACTTAGGAATGAATCTAATAAGAGATACAAAATACCTGTTGTTGTTGTTAGATGCCATTAAGTTGGTTTTAACTCATAGTGACTGTATGCACAACAGAACAAAACACTGCCCAGACCCATGCCCACCCCAGGACCCAAGCCCACCCCAGGATCATTGTCAAGCTTGAGTCCATTATCGCAGCAATGTGCCAATCCATTACATTAATGATGTTCCTCTTTTTTTGCTGACCCTATATTTTACCAAGCATGATATCCTTCTCCAGGGCCCAGTCCCTTCTGACAATATGACCAAACCAAGACATGAAGTCTGGTCATTCTCACTTTTTTCTTTTCTTTTTTTCTTTTTTTTTTATTAGGATTTGGGTGAAGATTTACAGAGTAAATTCACTTTTCATACAGCAGTTCACATATACT
>NW_006921702.1:7017262-7017794 GCF_000298275.1 Orycteropus afer afer | reverse complement strand
TTCTCTCACTCTATCCAGGATCTTCTACATAGATCTCCCTCCAAGTGGTTGACAGTGGTACCCAGAACCATCTGGTTCTTCTGGTCTCATAGTCATATAGGCTGAGGGTTGCATGGTGTACCAGTCACTTGGACTAATTTTTCCCACGTGTCTTTGGTTTTCTTCATTTTTTTTTGCTCTGGATGAGGAGAGACTCATTGTTACATCTAGATGGCTGCTTGCAAGCTGTCAAGTTCCCAGTTGCTACTTGCCAAAGTACAATGTAGAACAATGTTTTGTGTAGTATTTTATGCCAACTGAGCTTGCTGTCCCCCATGACCATGGTCTCCCAGATCCATCTACTCACTCCTTCTGGGTAGCTGGCATAGCCAAGAAGTAACTACAACTTTGTCTCTTGTCAGCTGTACTATATACCTGGAAATTCTTACACAACTTACAACTACACTTGTCTCCCCCTTGCATGTTGTTGTTGTTGTTGTTGTTGTTTGCCGTTGAGTTGGCCCCAACTCATAGTGACCCCTCCTTGGGTTTC
>NW_006921702.1:7000977-7016392 GCF_000298275.1 Orycteropus afer afer | reverse complement strand
TCCTTCCGAGGAGTGGCTGGTGGGTTTGAACCACCAGCCTTCTGGTTAGCAGTCAAGTGCTTTAGCCATTATGCTACCAGAGCTCCTCTTATAGGCTAGTGTGGATTACACTTCAGCATAAAGAAAACAAAAATACTCATAACTAACTTATAGGCCTAGTTATGAGTATTTTTGTTTTCTTTATGCTGAAGTGTAATCCATACTGAACTCTGTAGTCGTTGATGTTCATCAGTAAGCGGTTCAATTCTTCTTCACTCTCAGCATGCAAAGTATGTCATCTGCATATTGCAGATATGCAGTCTTCCTCCAATCCTGATGCTGCATTCATCTTCATATAGTCTAACTTCTCTGATTATATGCTTAGCATTCAGATTGAATAATTATAGTAAAATTATACAACCCTAATTTTCCTGATTTTAGACCATGTAATATCCCCTTGTTCTGTTTGAATGACTACCTCTTTGTCTATGTACAAGTTCCTCATGAGCACAATTAAGTGTTCTGGAATTCCCAATTTTCACAATGTTATCCATCATTTGTTATGATCCACACAGGTGAGAATGCCTGTGTATAGTCAAAAAAAAAAAAAAAAAAAAAACCACAGAAAAACATCATTCTAGTATTATCTGCTTTCAGCCAAGATCTATCTGACATCAGCCATGATATCCCTCAATTCACACCCCCTTCTAAATCTAGCTTGAATTTCTGGCAGTTCCCTGTTGATATACTGCTGCAATCTGCTTTTGAATTATCTTCTGCAAAATTTTATTTACATGTGATATTAGTGACAATATTCAATATTTTTCACATTCTGTTGGATTACTTTTCTTTGGAATGGACACAAATATGGATCTATTCCAGGCACTTGGCCAGGTAGCTGTCTTCCAATTTCTTGACATAAATGAGTGGGTGCCTCCAGTCCTGCATCCATTTGTTGAAACATCTCCATGGATAGTCCTTCAATTCCTGGAACACTATTTTTCACCAATTCCTTCTGTGCAGCTTGGATAGCTTCCTTCAATATCTTTGGTTCTTGATCATATACTACCTCATATAATGGTTGAATATTGCACAATTATTGTTGGTACAGTGACTCTGTGTATTCCTTCCATCTTGTTTTGATGCTTCTTGCATCGTTCAATATTTTGCCCATAGAATCCTTTAATATTGCAACTTGAAGCTTGTTTTTTTGTTTTTTTGATGGTGCAAGATTGGACAACATTTTATTCTGTTATGTATTAGATTGCCATGAAATGGAACCAACTCAATGGCAACTAAGAATAACAATAACCTGGGTGCTATGGATTAAATTATGTCTTTATGGAGAAATCCTAATCTCTGGTATTTGTGAAGGTGACCTTGCTTGAAAGTAAGGTCTTTGAAGACAATTTTAGGTTGAATAATCAGGAAAGGTAGTGAGAAAATCACCCTTATGATCATAAGTGGGTAGAGTGGTCTAGGCAGAGGGAAGTCACTCACTGCTTTCAAGACGATTTGACTCATAGCAACTCCTCCTTGAGATTCTGAGGCAGTTATCAGTATGAAGTAGATTGCCCAATCTTCCTTCTGAGGAGTGGCTAATGAGTTTCAACCACCAGCCTTCTGGTTAGCAGTTAAATGTCCTAGGCACTATGCCACCAGAGGGAAAATCCCCTGTAGAAGAAACATGCTTGGCACATAAAAGGGACAGCATGGAGGCCAGTGTGAATGTGCTGGAGTGAGTAAGGAGAGGGGTAGTGATAAGATCAGAGAGGTTGCCAATATCAGCATCATTGCTCATAGGACTTGGTGGGAGTAGAAGAGAAGCGTCATCTAGTTCTTTATCTTCAAGGAAGTCATGTATTACCATACTTATCAGATGAGGTGTCTAACAGTCATAAGCTTGTAGCAACCCTATAGCACAGAGTAGAATTGCCCTACAAGGTTCCTAGGCTAGAGGGTTTTTTTGTTTTTGTTTTTGTTTTTTTATGTGATTTGGGTGAAAGTTTACAGAGCAAATTTGCTTTTCATACAGAATCTCAAATACACTTAGTCTCATGACATTGACTACCATTTACCACAATGCAACAGCCCCCCACTTCCTCCCCATAGTTACCTCCTCCCTGTGTCCTTCCCTCCATGCACTGCTGCCCCCTGAGCTGTCTCCTTGTGTTCTTCCATGATTGTTCTCTCCAAGGAATGTATCTACCTAATGTAAATGTTTAGCTCATATGCCTGTCTTTAGTTTGAATAGAAGCCACAGGAATGGGTTCAGTTCCAGACCTGAATGACAGCTAGGGGCCATAGTCCCAGTGGTTCCACCAGGATCTATCAGACCAGCAAACACGGTTCATGGTTCCTTTTTTTTTTTTTAATGATTTTGAATTTTTTTCCACATTGTTCTCTCACTCTCTCCAGGATTTCCTACATAGATCCTCCTTTGAATGTTTGACAGTGGTAACAGACACCATCTGGTTCTTCTGGTCTCATAGTCATATAGGCTGAGGACCACATGGTGTACCAGACCCATGGACTACTTGTTTCCATGAATCTTTGGTTTTCTTCATTCTTCTTTGCTCTGGACGAGGAGACCCATTATGCAAAGCTTGATTTTTTTTTTTTTTCAGTTCTTTCAGCTAGAAAAATGTTGAGTGTGTTCTTCCTCTTTGATTTTACAATTGCCCTGTGCACATTTCATTATAATGCTTTAATTTGTCCTCTTAGCTTCCCTTTGAAAATTATTCTGTTCAGCAATTTTACTTCATTATTTCTTCCATTTGCTTTAGCTACTCTCCATTTCAGAGGAAGCTTCAGAGTCTCTTTTGACATCCATTTTGATCTTCTCTTAATTTCTTGTCTTTTTAATAAACTTTTACTTTCTTCATTTATGATGTCCTTGATTTCATCCAACAACTCATCTAGTGTTCAATCACTGGTGTTCAATGCATTAACTATATCCTTGTGATGGTCTCTAAATTCAAGTGGAATATACATACTTAAGCTTGTATTTTGGCTCTCATGGATATATTAATTTTTTCAGCTTAACCTTAAACTTGTACATGAGCAATTGATGGTCAGTTCCACAGTCAGCTTCAGTCCCTCTTCTGACTAAAAATACTGAGCTTCTCCATCATCTCTTTCCACAGATGTGATTAATTTGATTCTTGTGTATTCCATATGGCGAGATTCACATGTATAGTTGCCATTTATGTTGTTGACAAAAGTATCTGTGATGAATGTCATTGATCTTGAAAAATTCTATCATGCAATTTCTTGCATCATTTCTGCCACTAAGGCCAAATTTCCCACTACTGACATTTCTTTTGTATTTCTAAATTTTACATTCTAATCTCTAGTGATTATCAATATATCTTAATTGCATGTTGGATCAACTTCTGACTGCAGAAGTTGGTGAAAATCTTCAATTTCTTCATCTTTGGCTTTAGTGGTTGATGTCTAAATTTTGAATATTAGTAATATTAACTGATCTCTTATAGCTATATGGATATTATTCTATCACTGACAGCATTGTATTTCAGTATAGATCTTGACATTTTCTTTTTGACAATCAATGTGAGGCCATTCCTTTTGAATTTGTCATTCTCATAATAATAGACCATATGATTGTCCAATTCTAAATGGCCAACAGCTGACCATTTCAGCTCACTAGGATATCAATCTTTATGCATTCCATCGCATTCTGACAACTTCCAATTTTTGTGGATCCATACTCCATACATTCTACATTCTGATTATTATTGGATTTTTGAAGCTGTTTATTCTCATTTCAAATCCTGCCACATCAGCAAAAGATGTTCAAAAGTTTTACTCCATCTGCATCATTAATGTCAACTAAATGAGCAGGCCACTCTGTCACCCTTCCCCAGCCCTATTTTCAATGTCTTCCAATTTGATGAGTTCATCTTCTTATACTATATCACACATCTTTTACTGATATTAATAAGGTTTCAGTGGTCAGTTTTTTTTTTCACCAGTGGACATGGCCATGTCATTCTCCCTACTCTGTTTTAGTCTGGAAGCTATCCACCATGGATGACTCTTCTGGTATTTGAAATACTGGTGGCATAGTTTCCAGTATCAAAACAACACACAAGACACAATAGTATAACAGACTAATAGAAAAGTAGTGGGAAAATTACCTGTACAAAGAATACTACACACACTACAAGAAACGAAAAGAACCCTCCATAAATGGAAGAATATACCATGCTAATGAATAGAATATTTAGCATTGTAAAAATGTCTATAGTACCCAAAGTGACCTACAGATATAATGCAATCCCAATGCAGTTTCCATCATTATTCTTTAAAATAATGGAGAAATAAGTCACCAACTTTATATGGAAAAGAAAGAGACCCCACATAAGCAAAACACTACTAAAGAAGAGAAAAATAACGTACCTCACTCTCACTGATCTCAAACCTAGCTATAAAGCCACAGTAGTCAAAACAACTTGGTATCAGTACAATGGCAAACACAGATTAATAGCTCAAAATTGAGAATCTGGAAGTAAGCTCATTCACTTATGAACAGTTGATCTTCGACAAAGGGCAAAAAACCATTGCATGTGGAAGAGATAGTCTCTTTAACAAATGGTTCTAGCAAAATTGGCTATCTATTTGCAGAAAAATGAAACAGTGTCTCTATACCTCACAGTGTACAACAATTAATTCAACATGGATTAAAGATATAATTGTAAAATCTAAAACTATAATGATAAAAGAAAAACAGGGGTCCTAGAACATTACCTAAAAACACTATAACTAAAAATGCATAAACAGCAGAAGACATACTATTTGTTCTTTTGTTATAGATTAATTTCACTCAGCATATATCCTCAAAATTCATCTATGTTATGAAGTGTTTCATGGCTTCATCAATATTCTTTAATGTTGTGTAGTATTCCATTGTGTGTATGTATCATAGTTAGCTTATTTATTCATCTGTTGATGGGCACTTAGGTGTTTCCATCTTTTGCTGTTTTAAACAATGCTGCAATTAAAATGGGTGTGCAAAACTCTATTAGTGTCATGCCACATATTTTGGTAGGATATATGCCTAGTAGTTGGATTGCAGGATCATATGATATTTCTATTTCCAACTTTTTAAGGAAGGACCATACCATATTCCATAGTGGTTGCACTATTTTACAATCACTCCAGCAGTGCACGAGGGTTCAAGTCTCTCCACTAGTCTTCAAAGAATGTTAGTTTCTGTCTCTAAACCTTGTCTCAACTTCTTTGAAAATTATAAAGGTTGAGAGGGGAAATCATTAACTAAAGGGTAGACATACTATCTTGGGTAAAAGGAAAGGAAATATAAGGGGGATGTCAGCACAAAATGACCAAGACAAAAAAAAAAAAAAAAAAAAGACACTGGGAGAAACACAAGAGTTAAAGGCAACAAAGATCAGTACTATTAAATATACAGTCTTGCAAAAACAGTAATCACCATGATCTATGAGTAGGTCCATAGATAGATATATAAGCTGAACAGGTGTGGGAAAGTGAAAGGAAATAAATACATATACATTTAACAGAGGGTTATTTTTATGTATGTATACATATGCTGCAAATATATTCATTAATATAGTGGAGTATACAGGGGACAAAGTTATTAAAACTTCTTAGCCATAACTAAACACCTTGAAGGAATGAGTCAATGGATCTTGAAGCTCAGGGCCACATTCTCAGGGCACATTAAGGTCAATTGGCAAAATATAGTCTATAAAAACAATGTTCTACATCCTACTTGGGCAAGTAGCAACTGAAGTCTTTTCTAAAAGCGTGTGAGCTGTCATCTAAGTTGCAACTATGGATCTCTTCCCATCCAAAGCAAAGAAGAGTGAAGAAGATGAAAGATGTATGGAAACAATTAGTCCAAAGTGCAATCCACAGCTTCCTCAAATCTGAGAGCAGAAGAAAACTAGATAGCACCAGTCTATCACCTTGGGAGGAGCTTTGGTGGTATAGTGCCTAAGCATTTGACTACTAACTAGAAGGCTGGTGGTTCAAACCCACCAACCACTTCTAGGAAGGAAGGTTGGGCAATCTACTTCCATAGTGATACCTCTTCAGAAACCCAAGGAGGAGTTGCTATGAATCAGATCCAAGTTGATGGCAGTGCTTTGTGTTGTATTTCTTTGGGAACCCTATGGGGCAGTTCTACTCTGTCCTATTGAGGCCAACCAAAAAGGGGGTGTGCTGTTGGTATGCTGGTGAATAATAACTCAGAGGCAAGCAGAGTAGAGTTTTCAGCTTAGCTTTTATTATTTTTAGGACTTAAAGAAAGAGAGGGAATATTCCCCCAAGGCCCTGTCTCTCCAAACAAAAGCAGTTGGGGAAGTTTTAAAGACTATGGGGAAATATAGAGTTGTATGTATTCATAGCTTTTTGGGGAGGTGTCATGCATTATTTATAGAAGGCAGGGTTATAGCTTAACATGGAAGGGGCCAATGGACCCCGAGCTTCTGAAATGGCTCTGTGTAGCACAAATGACTTAGTTCCAGTGATTTGTAGTTGCTTCACGTGAGTCTTAATGTTCTGGGGTCAGCAAAATGGTCAATGTGCTTTCTTTGTACTTGCTTTTGAATATGACTGAAACCAGCTTGGAGTTTAATGCTGGGGATTAAAGGAGGGTGAGCAGGAGATGAAGTGGGGATGTGTGGTGTAGTAAATTATGTAGTTTGGCTTTTCTAGTTACAAGTCTTTGTAAACTCCGTGGTGGAATTTACCATGAGCAACTGAGCAGCTCCTGATTGTTAAAGTTAGCCACCTGCGGTTTTCCTGTTGACAGTGCCATGAAGCAATATTCTGAGAGGTTCTATCTCTTTCAAGTGTATAGAATTCTGATGTTGGGATTGGTTAGTTTGGCCACTCTTCCTAGAAGCAGAAGGAATGTCTCATTGCCAGCTGAGAGATGTGAGAGTCAAACATTGCTGAGAGAGAGACACCAAGAGACACACACTGCTGAGAGAAACACCAAGAGACATGCACTACTGGGAGAGAGACACTGAGAGACATATACTTGCTGAGAGAGATGCAAGACACATGCTCCTGAGAGAGAGACTGCTGGTTGCTAAGTGAGATGCCCAGCTGCAAGAGACTGAGTGCATTTCTGAACTTGAATTGTAGCCTATTGCTTCCCTAATAAACCCCATAATCTGTGAGTTCTGTGTGGCCACTATAGCGAATTAATGAACCCAGCAGAGAGGTGGTGGGTGCTGGGGGAGGAACCGTTGGTGTCAGGGTTGGTGAAAGGACTGGAGGAAGGCAGCATGTCTGGTCTCGCAAGGATAGGTCTTGGTCTACTGATGGTGATTCTGTCTTCCTTTTATGGGGTTAGAGGAGGTCACACAATATAGCCTCCCTGCCCCTTTGGCAGGGTGTTTCTTTCTAGTTGGCTGATTAGACATATCTTGTGGCTTATTTGCAGCCCATGGTGCTCCTAGGTCCCATCCCTAAGAATGAATGATAAGAGGCTTCTTCTTTTCTTTTCTCCTAGATTAATTGGCTTCAAAGATTAGACCCTAAGGTAAGAAAAACTAGGGAGTTCCCAGCTACCACTACTGACCACTCTGAAAGAAATCACAGTATAAGTGATCCTGGATAGAGTGGGGAGAATATATGGAACAAAACTTAAAATCATAAAAAAAAAAAAAAAAAAAAAAAGAACAGGCTCATTGGTTTGGTAGAAACTAATGGAAATCTCATCTGTTTCCACTAGTCTCTATCAAACCAGTAAAGATATTCTTTTCCCAAAGAAGTTCTGGTGATGTAGTGGTTAAGGTATTTGGCTGTTAACCAATCAGCCACTTCGAAGAAGAAAGAAGGGCTAGTCTCCTTCTGTACATATTTACAGCCTTGGAAACCCAATGGTGTCTCTATGAGTCAGAATTGACTTGCTGACATTGAGTTTGATTTGTTTTTGTGGAAATCCCAAGGTAATAACCTTTAGATATCTTTCAAACCTAGAGCCAAACTCACCCTGGTACCTCAACTTTCAGCCAAACCATAGACCTATAAGATGAACAATAAACCAGGGAGGTATGCATCCCTTAGAACTATCAGTCATAGGTGATCAAAAGAGCAATATTTGGGCAGGGATAAAGCTCAGAAGGCAGGAAGGGGTAGGAATGAAGTTCAAATGGAAATAATAAACAGGGAGGAAATGGGAAAATCGCTGTTACATTGTGGAGATTTCTATCAATGACACAAAACAAAATTTGTACCAACTGCTGAATGGGAAACCATTTCACTCAAATCACAATCAAAAAGCTGAAAGAAAAAAAAAAAGAATGATTTTGAATACTGTGCCTGTAGGAAAAAATGATTTAATAGAAAATGGACAAAAGATGGACAATACAGAAAGAATTGACATGAGGATTGCCACTATGTAAACAAAATAGAGATAAGAGGTGTATACAGAAATGTAATGGTTTTTAGCTCACATGCTAGGAGGGTTTCTGGTAAAGTAATGCAAATAAAGATGAGTATTTTCCTCTTCTCTCTCTTTCGGTAATTTATCAAGCTGTATCTTTCCAATTGAGATATAATCATATGATTTTTAAAATCAAAATATATTATTCATTAAAAAGATAAACTCCATGCTTAGTGGAAGTTTTAATTGATGATACAGCATACAATTAAAAGTAGGGTAACATAGTGCCTAAAGTACTTGACAGCTAACCAGAAGGCTGGCGGTTCAAACACACCAGCCACTCCTCGGAAGGAAGATGGAGCAATCTACTTCCATAGTGATACTGCCTCAGAAACCCAAGGAGGGGTCGTTATGAGTCGGGTCTGACTCAACAGCACATAACAACAACAACATACCTCACAGGAAGGAATTCTGTTGGTACAGTGGTTAAAGCATTTGGCTAGCTGTTAACCTTGGTTGGCAGTTCAAACCCACTAGCCACTCCATGGGATAAAAATGAGGCAGTCTGTTTCCATAAAAATTTACAACCTTGGAAACCCTATGGGGCAGTTCTACTCTGTCCAAGAAGGGGTCACTATGAGTCAGAATTGAGTCAATGGCAGAGGGAAACATAACAGGAAAAGCTATATAATTAAGTCATTTAGTATGACATAAAAATAACTTAGTTCAAAAATCAGTAAAAAGGTCTGACTGCTTTTTCAATACTATAAAGTCAAGATCACATTCACAGCACTGAAGGTACAAAGAATATAGTAGCATGTACATGTGTAACAGCTATTGCAAGTAATGTACATGCATAGTAATTAGGTACACTAAACATGCTCTATTTCCAGGTTTTCAATTTCCTCTGTTATTGTATATAAGCCCTATGGGAAGTTTGAGTAAATCCTCTACAATTCATATGTGTAATATAAAATCAAAGAAACTTAATATGCTAACATATTTTTTTATAAATAAATGGTAGAATTTCTTAATTGTTTACGTAAATAATTCAAAATGTAATAATCCCAGGAATATTGGACAAGGATGAAACAGAGAAATTTAAAAGAAGGAGAAGGAACCAATCTGATACCTAGTATTCTCAAAGCATTAATAACCTCAAAAATAGGTCTGTATTGACAAGCACCCTCCTAGTTTATTAACTAGAAATGACAATACTAAAAATATAAAGAGATGGATTCAAGCAAAAGTAGAATAGAGTTCATCAATGAATTAAAATCTATCTGTAAGGAAACAACTAAATAATTCTTTTTAAACCCACAGTTTATTAAATTAAGCCCTGGCTCACTAGAGAGTCATTTTAAGAAATGTGATCAATGACGGATAAAGCAAAAGAGTTAAAGAAGAAAAACCAAGGTTCACTGGATGGCAACTGCCTACCAATCAGTGGGCATTGTGCTTTAGGAAGGCATTTCTATTTCATGCCCAAAATACTCCTAGAATATGGGTCTGATTACTTTCATTTTATAACTGAAGACATTGTATTTAGACAGATGAAGGAAACTGCTCAGGATTACACAACAATCCAGTGACAATAGCATAATATCTACTTTATATTCTCTATTCCACAGCCCACACTCATTCTCCATGTATGACTGCTGTGGTACAGCTGACAGCAGTCACAGGAAGTAAAGCTATGCACTGTTGGTGAGACAGATGATCTTCTGCAAGAGGACTGGAGCTCAGATCCCAACTCACTATTTTAATTTTTATACTCAGGGAGGAGATGATAAAGTCATTCCAGAGTCACATTGCAAACTTAACATAGATGGTCCTAAAAAAATTTAGTGTAACTGGGAAAAGCAAGCAAATGGGAACCAACTAGTTTTAATGGACAGATACGGTTAGTTCAATTCCTCTTGAAATAATTAGTACAACCCTGTTCCATCCGTTTCCTCTGCCTTTTATTTTGATGCCCAACACTTGCTATTTTACTATGAACTTTGTTTGATTACTTTTGAGACTTCTGGGAGGTGTATTTAAATTTATTCCTCAATTCTATTTGTGGCACTGCTTTTAGATTACATGATGTTGATACAGAGACAAGCATATAACTAAAATACAAGTACAAAAATGCATATGTAAAGGTTTCTATATCCAACTTTCCACCTAGATCAAAAAGTATGGGCAATTAAAGGTATAATTAGCAGGGTAAATTCAGCTGAGAGTAAAGAGGAGGGGTTTCAGAAAAGGTGTTTGAGTCAATTTCTGCATGGCCAACAATGAAAACAAAATAAGCCAGAGCTGGCCATCTGTACTTGAGAGAATAATACAGACCTCAAGCCGGGAGAGGAAGAAAATGGCAATAAAATATTGAAAATCATAGAAGTAAACATTTAAATTGAGCTTATAAACCAAACCACATTAGAAATGCATCTTTTTCTCTCCTCAATTTTATTCTCCCTCTGGTCTTTCAGTTGTACTGTTTAAATTTAACCCTAATTAGATATTTTCACTACATCTTTTTCTGTAATCGAATTTTTCCAGTTCTTTAAAGCTCCTAAAAATAATGTTTCTGTATTCAATTTAAGAAGAAAACTTTATCCAACTTCTTCCCACATACTGATAAAAGGTTGCACAAAGCACCATGCAGACTGGTCCATTAAGACCCTGGGCTGCAATTCCAGTAAGTGTGGGCTCCTCCATATTAACATGCCATTGTAGCTCTAGGAAAGTCTCCGCCACACCTCATACCCAAGCAACACTTCTGTGCCTCTTCACTGGATCCTACCTGCTGCTGAAGTGCCCATTCTCAAAGTGAACTAATTGAAACAGTTGCCATTGTGTCCACTACAACCTATAGCAACCTGCTACATGCTGATTTGTTTCAATAGATCACCAGGCCTTTCTTCTGAGCCTCCTCGAGGTAGACTTGAACTGCCAACATTTTGGTTAACAGACAAGTACATTAACTACCTTCACCACCCAGGAACTCCAGATCTATTCAATTCAGGATTCTCAACATACATACTTCTGTATCCCCAAAACATTACAAACCACTACCTAAGCAACTTCTCTTGGATCCTTATGATTCAGCGAAGAAGGAAAACCAACTGCTCTCCCCAGCTATTAATAAAGAACAATACTTACCCCTCAGTTGAAGTCAATGAAGTTATTTTTAGAATTTTCTAATTATTGCTTCAATTGTCCACCTCTGCTCTTTTTCTTTCCCAACCCCTTCATTGTTTTCCACTCCCTTTAACACATCTCATTACTCCAGAATATTTTCTTAGTTTGTTCTCTGGCCTGTTGTGAGTTCTGATCAGTGTCCTTATCTGTACCATATATTCAGGTCTCCAGCATCTTCCAAATAACCGGAATATCTAGGAGGGCTCTGTCCAATAAAAATGAGAGCCACATATATAATTTTTAGTTGCCATATTAAAAAATAAAGGGTCACGGGTAGATTGATTTAGTAAAATATTTTATTTTGTCCAATATTTCCAAAAGGTAATTATTTCAATATGTGATACTAGCCACATGTGGCTCAGGGCTACCGTATTGGACCTGGAAGACCTACAATACACTGAGTTCTCACTATGTGGGAAATTATATTTACCTTATCTCATAAGTTTTAGTATCTCCAGTGCCTCATAAGAAAGCTGAAAGTCAGAGAAGTCAGGCAAACTGCCCAATGTTATACAATTTGTAAACTGAAGAGCTGAAATTTGAACTCAGACCTACCTAACTGTAAAGAGACTGCTCTGTCCATATGACCATACAACTTTAAATTCCCTTTGGCCAACAACTTCAAAGATGCCTTCATCATAGCCCTTGGGGTGGGAACTTTCTCTCTTCAAACACAAATTATGCTTTAACCATCCCCTCAGATTTCTCTGCTCTTGAAACACACACATACACACATAAAAAAGAATTTAATCTCCATAAACTCATTCTAGTCAAATTCTAAAGCACTGTCAAATCTGCTTAATAATATTGCTGTTTCACATTAATTCCCTCACATTTTCTAACTCTCCCTAATCTACTTGTGTCATGTGACTAAATTTCCACCACTCTACTCAAACTTTTTTTTTCCCCAAAATTCAATGGCCATTTCTCAGTCTACTTAAAAATTCATGACTACTAAAAGATGCTCATAAGGCTTCTATCACAATTTCCTTTAGCTAAATCTAGACCAGTAATAGATGTAAGAGAACTGCTTATTTTTCCTATGTTCTTCTACATTATAGTAGAAAATATTCATGCACCTGTTTTAATCTCTAGATACAGGCATGTTTCTAAAGGAGTGTTCATTGGGAGTTTGTGTAAACAAATGGCATAATAATTTCTAGTCTTAAATATGACTATTTCAAGTATGATTACAAGGTATGTCAGATGAATTTTAAAAGAAAAAATGGAAAAAATACTAAGTAGTTCCTAAAGCACAGTATTTTTCTTAAAAATATTGTTCATACATATTGATAGTTACAAAAGACCTATCTTGAACTATCTTTACCTGACTGAGTTTAACCTGATAGCTATCTCATTAGCCAACAATGGGAGCCCTATATTTTTGGTTCAAAAAACAAAAACAATTGCTGTGGAGTGAACACTAATTCATGACAATCCCTGTATGTGTCAGAGTAGAATTGTACTTCATAAAGTTTTCAGTGCCCGATTTCTCAAAAGTTGATAGCTAAACCTTTCTTTCAAGACACTGCTGACTGCCCTTGAAATTCCAATGCTTGGGTTAGCAGCCAAGCACACTAACCATTTGCACCAGTTACTCTCAAATTCTTGGTAAGGGGAGGGATTCTCATGTTAACAAGTGTGGTAATTACGTGTCAACTTGGCTGGGCCTAGTTTTGTGTGGCTGGGCAACTGGAGGTAGTGATTCCCCATGATGAGACTAGTAATCCACTCCATGGTGGAATCTGCTGTGAACTGCTAAGTAGCTGCCTTAGGGATGTGGTCTACTTCTAGTATATAAAGAGAAGCTTTGCAAAATGTCTCTGAGCTTTTTGGCATGTTTGGACCCTGAATATAACCAAGTCTTCATTTGGCAGCCTGCCACATTGCCTGCCAATCTTGGGACTGTTTCTGAACTTGAACTAATGACCTGCTGTGTTGCTTGATAGTCTTGGGACTGTGTCATTTTGCTGGTTGACCTTGGGTTTGTCAGCCTCAGCAGTCAGCAGCTGCCTGAGTTAGGAGATGCCTCCAGCTTCACTGGGCCAGGAACGAGAGGCAGCACCAAGGCCCAATGTCAAGGCCTTTACCCAGCCCCTAAAGCTGGTACTTTGAACTCAGACTTCTAGCTTCCTAGACTGTAAGGGAATTAATCCTTGTTTATTGAGACCATACATTTGTGGTATGTCTGTTACAGAAGCACAAAAGGACAAAATAATGAGAAAGCTGCAGGATTCTCAATGAAAGCACTTCATTTTGAGGGTCTTGCAGTTTTACTTCATGAAGAAATGCATGATCATCTTCATCTACTCTGCTTGCTACCTCAAAATATCACTGTATTTTCATCAACTCAGTAAGTACTCATTGTAAGGGAGTCTCTATTTCTTTCAATTGCTAGCACTTCTTTGGAACCCTCACTTTCATAAAACCTATAGTTTTTCCCTATAAGCTCTCTCTCTTTCTAAGTTTCATTCTACATCCTTTAAGATGTTTTAGTGATCTTCTTCCTTCCCAAAGATGTCCCTATTTCAACTGCTCTCTCAAAGGCACCCATGGCCAATGTGTTTCTTCTCATTTTCTGATGTGTTTCACTCTCTTTAGCAAAGTGTGTTTCTTTGTGTCCCCAGTGCTTTAATGATTGTCTGACATATGGTTAATACTCAGTAAATAGCTCTAGAATGAATCAATAAAAAGATGGATGATTGACTGACTGGTAATGAATTAATGAGCAACAGTTTTATATGACATTCTAAAAATAATTTTGGGGACAAATTATTTTGGGAAATATCCTAACCATAGCACTTAGAGCTGTGTAAACTGATACATGGAAGAAGCAAAATGAGAAATCTCAGAGCAGTAAGAGTCCCTCAAATAAGCTATTAGGACCAAAACATAAGGAAGCTGCAGAGTCTTGAACATAGTAAGGCCCAATGTGTTGGAAACTTTTAGTATTAACATTCATAGAGAGTTCATGGTGTCATCCACACTGCTGTTAGAACAAAGAGGGAAATTATCTTCCTTCCTTCATTAAAACTTGGCTTCATCCTGATAGATTTTGGTGGAACCACTGAGACTATGGCCCCTAGCTTCCCATTAGGTCTGGAATTAAACCCACACATGTGGCTTCCAGCCAAACAAAAGGTAGGCACATGAAGTGAACATTTACACTAGGTAGATACACTCCTGGGAGAGAAAAATCATGGGAGAATAGAAGGACTGTGTATGCACAAGGACATAGCTCAGGGAGCAGGGGTGCATGGAGGGAAGGACACAGGGAAGAGGTAACCATGGGGAAGAATTGGTAAATTGTAGTCAATGTCATGAGACAAAGTGTATGTGAACTGCTGTATGGAAAGTGAATTTGCTCTGTATACTTTCACCCA
Organism: Orycteropus afer afer; assembly: GCF_000298275.1. NCBI lineage: Eukaryota > Metazoa > Chordata > Mammalia > Tubulidentata > Orycteropodidae > Orycteropus > Orycteropus afer. The sequence continues at coordinate 7,001,440 of NW_006921702.1, read as the reverse complement.
AATCACAATAAAAAAAAAAGCCAAAAAAATTATTAAAAAAAAATTCCTGAGTCAAATGATAATGAAAACACAACATACCAGAATCTTTGGAACACAGCAAAAGCAGTGATCAGAGTGCACTTTATAGCAATAAATACACACATCAAAAAAGAAGAAATAGCCAAAATTAATGCCTTAACTCAGCTGTTGGAAAAAGAGGAGAAAAAAAAAAAAAAAACCAAAACAACCCACAATCACCAGAAGAAAAGAAATAAGAAATATTCAAGCATAATAAATAAAAATAGAAAATAGAAAGACAATTAAAAAATCAATAAGATTAGAAGTTGTTTTTTTTTTAAAAAAAAAGATTAATAAAATTGACAAACCACTGACAAACTTAACAAAAGGAAAGAGGGAGAGAATACAAATAACACAAATAAGAAATGAATCGGATGATGTCCTAATAGAAACAACTGACATAAAA
>NW_006921702.1:6985891-7000877 GCF_000298275.1 Orycteropus afer afer | reverse complement strand
AAATTGGCCTTATCTCCTCCAGGATCCACAGCAGAAGCTCCATAATACTTGAGAGCTGATATCAAGGTACCTGTTATCTAACCCAGCCTATGTTGACTGCCATATTCTCACATTTTACCTTCAGGTCCAATAGTTAACTAAGGGTCCAGACACCCAAAGCAGAGGCAGAGATAGATGTGTTCATATTTTGGCATGAATCTGATTATTCAAACATCTATTTCTGACTATGAGGGCATTAATTTGTTTTCTTGTCTTTTTTAAAATTATTTCCCTTTATGGAGAAAAGCAGTATATGTGTATATAGTGTATATACCAAATGGTACATTATATTACACATGTACATTTAGGATCAGTGATTAGCATTCTTATAACTTTATGCTTATTTCTATATCTAATATTAGCCAGTCCTTTGCCTTTAGATAGCTGTAACAGATGCTATCTATCTTAAAAGAAGCTGCAAACATGTAAATCTGATTTTATCACATTGTGATTTAATTCTTTCACAGACAAAATTTCTATTGATTTTAGTCTATAAAATGAATTGAACAATTGTAATACTGCACTGATAGTGGAAGCATTGGATATATACTACAAAAAAGCTAGAAGTTTGATCAATTTAAAAAAAAGCTAGGAAAGAGTAAGAAAACTATAACAAAATCAAGTGGGCTATAAATTCCTTTCCTTCTGAGAGAGGGACCAGACAAAGGAGGATCATAGGTGTTCACTGTTTTAAATAATCTATCAATCAAAATATTTTATTTGTTCTCTGCTATAATATAAATTATGACTAAAAACAATAATATTCCATATATCAGGAGATTAGGAGTCAAAAAAGAAGGGTAGTCTGAGAAAAAAATACAAGAAAGGACAAAGAGAGGGAGAAAGAGAAGGCTTCAGCAAGAAGAAACTTCATTTTTTCCATCACAATAAAATAGTAGGTAGTTACTTCTTAGGACACAAAGAACACGGTGATACAATCAAGATGAAAGATTTTAAACAAAGTGATACATGTTTATAGTTGAATGTGACTTAGTATGATGATACTAGCTTAAAAGAAATGAGGGAGGAAATGCATTTATTTTCATTCTGAAAATGTAATTTAATTCTTTCAATTAATTGACTTGAATGACAGTTGTGGATAACTAATGAGCTACATATGCCCAACTCCAAAATTGCAAGCCAGGAAAACATAGCTTATCAGTTATTTTCAAGAAAAAAAAAATAGGAGTTTATTTCTCCTTTTCATATAGGCGCTGCTGTCTTTGTGAAACATCTTTGGCTCCATCTTCAGAGAAGTAATATTTGTGCAGCCTTGAAAGAGGGACACTGATCTGAGGAATCACAGACTAGTTTATCAAAGCAATTCAACCCACTGTCAGTCTTCCAACATAGACCAAGTTCCTGGTGTGTCTAGACTGCAAAATACATATTTTATTCCTAACTATGTTTTTTTTTTTCTTGACATTATTCTTGCAAGTTAATAATAGGCTTATCCCAAGATAAATGTACAAGCTATTTAGAAAAGAATTATATAGTGAGAGATATTGTTGGATCTGGCTTCCAGAATTTTTTTGAGTATTTTAGTAAAAAAGAATACCAAGGGACATTATGGTGGATAGATGGTCAGTTCAAATAACTAAAATGGCTTTCGATGGTTATTAATCAGTGCCAGAGGCTGAACATTCAGGAGCGCACTCAGATCTGGAATGAGAAAGGTTCACAGAGGACAGCTTTGGCCATCTGAAAGATCTGCTATAGAAAAAGTCACAAAGGTGAAATAGTTACAAGTAGGAGGCACTGTGAATAGAGAGGGCCCATCATATGGAAGCTCACAATCTCAAGTGTCAGTGTTCTGTGCTATTATCAGACTCAAGGCAATTTGGCTAACACTTGGACAGCTTCCTGTATTCAGCCAGTCTGGCAAAATATGTGAGGTCCAATTTTCATGAATCATGATTTTTTTGAGATGAGGGATAAGGTGTTATTCAAGGTCACAGAACAGTAGAGGATAGAAATATAGATGTTCTTTTCCCATCATAAGCCCAACATCAAAACAGATTAGAACTGTTCAGCTCACAATTACAAGAATACCATGGCTTTTAGTGGTACCTCATATAACAGAGCAGGGAAAAAGTATCTTCAAAAAGCCACCCCACAGTGACTCAACAGAATCTCCCAAGCAATAGTGAAAGTGCCAGAACATCTTATTATTTCCAATAACCAAAATTTACATTCAAGAAAGTCAATACTTACATTATTTATGCTTTTCAATAAAAATTAATTAAAGCTACTTAAGTTTTTAGTGATGGTCCAGGGAATGTAATTGAGCAAGTTCAGATATAGCAGGCCATTAATTGAGTTCCTGATAAGGATCTGAATGGAGAACTAATCAATTGCTCCAATTGTGAGTTCACTTGGTCCCTTGGTCTACAAGCAGGCAGCAGGGAGATGACTAAGATTCTGCTTTCTGTTTTCTTACCTCTCAGTCCCTGGAAGGGGAAAAAATTTATTTTATAATTATTGTTAGGAGTTCACAGAGACAGAACTCAAGATGAGATTTGTTTTTAATTTTTAAGTTGGATCACTATTATCTTGAGAATGTAAATGATGGCAAATGCTAATCACAGAGCATGAAAAGAAGAATGGATTAGTCACAAGATAGTTAGATCTTTGGCTTCATTCTTTCCTCTAAAACTGCTTAGAAAATGCTCTTGTTCTATTTTAAAGATATCTTTGCATTCACAAAAGGCTGTGGCACATGCTTGCTGCTGGCTGCTGTGAAGGAAAATTCAAATCCTGGCAAACTGCTGCTTTCATCTGGTCCTTGAACAAAGAAGCTATTTTGAAATTCTGATTGCATCTTGGGGAAAATAAGACATAGCCCAAAATTTAGAAAATAAATTTAGCTTATTATCTAACATTCAGAACAGAACAGCTAATATCCCCAGAGAAAAGGTAGCCTCCTGGATTCAACACAATATTCAAGAATTAAGATGATATATAGATCAAAGGCAGTATCTCTCCAGTAAAGCTGTGTTTATCAGTACAGGAAACACAGCCACAATTCGTACATCACATTTCCTCATTTCTTGCCAAGAGGAACAACAGTGTTACCTAACCATTTAACGCAATGTTGGGGGGAGATAGGGGAAACACCAATTAAATTTCACAGTAGCATGCTTCAGGTTTGCTTCATAGGATTCTTTTTTTTTTCTCCAACTAACCTAGCTTCTCCTGTAGGAAATACACAGTGGGATTCAGATCAAAATTGCCCATCCTCCCTAATTGTACATATTTACTCCCACTCCAAATTCAAGCCCCATTGACGACTCATCATTTCCTTGATAACTTCCTGATCATCTCTGGCCCGCAAAGATGCCTGTGCTCATCTCAACTCACTGGATTCTGAAGCTTTCATTTGGAAGAGACATGTGCTGTTTGTTATGTCTCATATTGCATTTATGAGTGTTGGCATTATGTAATGCTCAACACATCCTACCCCTCACATTTCTAATTGCATGTTCAATGTCTATCACTCCTTCTGGAATGCGAGGCAAGGGACAGACAACCTTGAGTTTGATGCTTTATCAACATTATAAAACAAATCAAACCCACTGTCGTAGAATTGATTCCAATTCATAGCAATTCTTTCAGACAAGTAGAACTGCCCTATATATAGGGTTCTTTATAGAAGTAAATTGTCTTATCTCTCTCCCACGACTGACCTTTTGGTTAGCAGCCAAATGTTTTAACCACTATGCAACCACATCTCCTCTCCATCACATTATGGAAAAGTTAAAAATATTGACGGAATTTATAGAGGAGAGAGTCATATCATTGTTTTATTTTTTCCTCTATGATTAGGTTATAAAATACGTGAGTTTGATTATATAGAGAATATAATTTTGTATGACCCATCTAAAGTAGTACAATATTTTTAATACCATGTGCCTGAAAAAATACTTTGACTATTTTATTGAAATCACTTTCCCCTATAATTCTGCTTTTTTTTTTTTTTCTTTTTTTTTTTGGCTAAAACAGTTATTGTGGATTGAATGTGTCCTCCAAAAATAAGTATGGATTTCCTGGGCCTTGTACCAATGGATATGATTCTGCTTGGACATAGAAGATTCTGTTACATTAATGTAGTCATTCCAGTGTAGACTGGATTCTAAACCTCCACACTTCAGAATATAAAAAGACTAGAATGTACACAGAGACATGCATGGGGGAAGAGAAATGCCAAGTAACACCAAGGAATGTCAAAGAATAGCAAGGATTGCTGACAGACACCAGAAACTAGGAGAGGCTGATGACAGAAAGAACTGACCCAGCCATGACCCTAATTTGAACTTTTAGCCACCAGAACAGTGAGGAAATAAATTTCTGTTCTTTCAAGTCATCCACGTGTAGTATTTCTGCTATGACAGCCCTAGGTATACAAGGCAATAGTTATTCCAGTAAAGTAGTTTCTGGTGTTATAAATTCTCTTTGTTTGGAAGTAACCCTACTCACCCACGGTATTTGGAGTGTAAAATGCTGTTAAAGCTGAAATTTAATCTCAGCGTCTGAGAAACAGTGAACAAGCTTAGTCAATAGCCCAATGACATGATTTTGCTTTTCTTATTTGATATATGTTCACATCCAATCATTACAACAAATATGGAGAACACAAATCAAATGAATTTTCCAAATTGGTTCTTAAAGGTCTGAAAATGTCAAGGTTCTAGTTCAGTTTGTCTGAAACACAACTGCATGTAAAAAATCTACATTCTCCAGTGAATAGTTATTTTCAACTCTCTTCGCTCTAATTTGGAGATCCATGTTGATTGTTTCGCTCACCTTTGCAGGGCATGGAATTTCATGTGCCTATAGTTGTAGTGTCACCTATAGCTCAGACTAAAAAGAATATTGACTTGTGCTGTTGTTCCCATTAAATAGGTAAATTCTATAGGAAAAAAATTATTTCACATTCTTTATTGTATATTCTACTAATTAAAAAGAAATTTAGATAACTCAGATAGTATCTGGCTGATTTGCTTTAGTTCAGGGTTTCTCTATTGTGATGCTATTAATGTTTTGGACCAGAAAATTCTTTGTGATGAACTGTCCTGGGCATTGTGGGAAATAATTTAGCAGCATTCTAGGCCTCTATGCACTATCAGTGCAGTCTGAGAATTAAAAATGTTTCCAGATATTGCCAAATGTTTCCTGGGGGGCAGGAGATTACAAAATTACTTCTGGCTGAAAACCACAGTTCTATATTGTGGTGCAAAATGCTAAACAACTAAACTTGCCTGTACAAGTTCACCCAGCTGTGCCTTGGAAGAAAGGCCTGGCCATCAACTTCTGAAAAATCAGTCATTGAATCCCTATGGAGCACAACACTGTTACATATTGGCTCATCATGAGTCTGAATTGACTTGACTTGACAGTAATTGGTTTTGAAGATAGAATGCTAAGAAAACAGTTTGTTGTTGTTGTTGCTCTGTGCTGTCGAGTCAGACCCAACTCATAGCGACCCCTCCTTGGGTTTCTGAGGCAGTATCACTATGGAAGTAGATCACCCCATCTTCCTTCCGAGGAGTGGCTGGTGGGTTTGAACTGCCAGCCTTCTGGTTAGCAGTCAAGTGCCTTAGCCACTATGCTACCAGAGCTCCCAACAGTAGACTCCATTAAACAGGCAATAAACTGCACTAAATAGCTTAAAAACTTTGATATCACTGATATGCCAATATCATCCAACTCCAACAAGTCAGCAAAGAAAATCTCAAGATTATACAGTAGACCTCTTTCAGAACAATAATTGTACCTAGAAGTAATAAAATTGAATCTTTAATATCTTATCATTAAGACATTTTACTTAACTGTACTGGAGCTCTCAATGACCACAGTCCAGCTACTACTTGTGCTGCACTGTGTACACAATACAAAAATAATTTTCTTTAAAAACTTGCAAAGTGAATATTGGAGGCACTTGTTTACAAGTGGAAAAAAAAATGGGTTTCAAAAAGTTTACATGTTGTTCTAGGTTGTACAATCAGAGAGTGAAAAAAGAGATTTACATTTAGTTCTTTGTGGCCTGATATTAAAATCTATGTGCTATCATTCTCATCATATGGCCTCAGTGAAGCTTCAGTTTGCTAAACAGAGGTTAAATTAATTGACAAATGTCTTTAAGTCAAGTTAAGAAAATGGTAATGAAAGCCAAGGTATAAAGCAGGCCACTAGACAGCACTGGGCAGCAACATCATTGCCTAGGGCAGTTTGTTTTACTTTTAACTTCTGCTCACTGTACTGGTTGAGCTTCCAGAACCAGTGACCTTCCTGCTGCTCCCAAAACTTGCCTAGGGCCTATGCAGTGTGTTCCAAATAGACCTAGTAATCTCCTCTCCAAAATTTTATCTCAGAACAAATAGTATTTTATGGCAGAAAAAGTTCTAATGTGTCCTATAGAGTCACTATTTGTTGGAATCAACTCAAAGTCACAAAACAACATACTTACTTTGAGTAAATTTATGTATTTCCAGCAGATGAATTGCAAATGGCATCAGTAGGACTGCTTTGAAGAAATATAGGTAGAGGATTACTAAGGAGCCCCCTTTCCAACATTCTCCAAGCTCAATGAGTAGGCAACATCTGTGTTAACTCTCTGTCCACTCATTCTTGCTTATGGCCCTTCATTGCCTCCTTTATTAATATTTCATCCTCATTTCCCCTAACTTTGATCCATTAGCTGAAGATTAAAGGAGGAATTTTTTCATTAGGACAAGACTAAGTGCTATGCCCCTTTCCCCTTGTGTAGTGAGAGTATGAAGGGAAAAGTATCACATGGTTCTCAGAGCATCAGGGTCTGTCTTGGTTTCATGGCCTGGAGGAAAGCAGTGTCTCCCTGGGCCTAGTTTCCATGCCTACAAATGACAAGGCTGGGCTGTCTCAATGCAAAGACCTTTCTGTTTCTGAGGTTCTGTCTGCAGCTCATCAGGCTCAGCTCATTGTGCTAATTAGAGTAAGTAGCCCAACGTAATCTGTCTGCCTAATGATATTATGGGAGATGTTCAGAGAAATCAGATCATGAAATGGGCTTATTAATGATCATTAGCATGTGTGTCTGCAGCTGTGTACCTGTTTTGGTTGAACACAGACCCAGCCTGTGCTTCTTTCTCCATTTTCTGAGTGTTGATGGATCTATAAAGGCATCACAGAGTCATATTAGCACTGAGCCCAAGCAAGCATCAAGATTTCTATAATAAGTTTGGTTCCATCATTATCATAGTCTTCAAGCAAAATATCATTTGGGAATTTTTCTCCTTATCCCACCTCTTTTCTTCAGAGAGAAGAGGCCCTGTGGTACTCAGAGTGGAACCCTGGACCAGTAGAATGGGCACTGTTGCAGATCTTGTTAGAAATATAGGATCACAGGACCCACACCAGAACTACTGTATCACAATCTACAGGAAACAATCTACAAGAATTTCAATAGGACCCTCAATCAATTCATGTGCACATTAAAGTTTGAGAAGCACTGGCTTAGGCTATGAAGAAAGCTTGTGGTCAAATTGTGGCATCTCTCTGTGTGAGGTTCTGATGAATTTAATACAATTTAACTCCCACTGGGAACAGTGCAGGACACAAAGTTAGAGGCTGTGTGCAAGACACGGATTCTCTGTGCCATAGTTTCCTCTTTTGTTCCTGTTTTTTTGTGGACCTAGAGGAAGCATGCATAAGTAGCTGGCCAGTGTCCACACAAAGGATGTTTCTTGGGCATGGTGCCTGAAATTCCTTGCAAGTTTATATTCTCTGTGACACAATCAGAACATGTGACCATTCATTCCTATTTGAGAATGTCAAACTGGGGAGTAGTTCTTAAGAAATCAGCTGTTTCACCAATGTTTTGGGCTAGAAACAATCACTAGGAATAATAACATCTATTTGTAATGTAGAAATTTAATATTAAAACCATCCAGGCAAGCAGACATATATTTACACATTTAACCCCATATCAAGGGAGATTTAACATCTAGCATAGAGGTAGTGACTGCTATGGGAGGGATGATGGTGTCAGAATTGGTGAAAAAGTTAGATAGTAGAAGCATGTCTGACTTCTGCCTCTTAGGAATCAGCCTTGGATTGCTGATGGCTATACACTGTGAAAAAAAGGGTTTCTGAGAAGTATCTGGGCAAATGGCCTCGTTTTGAGAATTTCACTGCTGTCTCCTACTATTGCCTTCTTGGCGATAATATATTCTCACAGATTACAAGCTGCATTTGTGTTGGTCTTTTAAAAGTTACATAAATGGGTGTTGCAATACAAGCAGGATAGAGTCAAGGGTGGAACAATACATGTAAATAAAAGAAATAAATATTTATAATAAATAAAATAATACATAAGCCTATAATTTTATAGCACAGGACAAACATTTAAGAAACTCTCATTTTACAGCTGTACCAGAGGAGTATTTCTTTTCTTTCCTTTTATTTATTTTTTTGGCATACAATTTTTTATTATAGTAAATATATATGTAACAAAACATTTGTCATTTTAACAATTTTCACATGTACATTTCAGTGACACTAATTATGGTCAGCATGTTGTTTAAACATTTCCATTATATGTTTCCAAATTTTTCCATCATTCTTAACAGAAGCTCAGAGTCTCAGAGTCTGGTCATTCTTTCAGAGTTTCTCAGGACTGTAATTTATTACTTAGGTGCTTTGAAAGATGCCAACTAATTGCCATTGGGTAAAAAAAAAAAAAAAAAACAGAACAAAACACTGCTGCATAACAGTATTTTTATTACTGGGGATTTAAATACATGAAATAAATTAATCTTTGAAACAAATACTATAGGCACTTCCAGTAAGATGGAGAAATAGGCAGACAAGCTACAAAGACCCTCTTCAACAAAGAAAAGAAAAAACAATTGACAGAGATATAGAAGATAATCCTGGCGCTCAGAGCTTTGAAAGAAAGTATACAGAAGTTGATAAGGCACCAACTAGTGTAAAAACCTGAACAAAAACAGTGAGTACAGAGATAGTTAGAGTTGTGGACTGTCAGTTACTCTGATGGGACCAACAGCCTGAACATTTCCAGGTGGTGTTGGGACCTGAAAATTGACCTAAAGATCAGCCCTGGTCTCCAAGGGCTTCAGAGATGTACTGGTGGCCTTTGACTAGGAAGGGAAACATCAAGGAGGGAGACAACCTGAGCTGTAAACTTTCCACTGTCTGGAAGGTGCAGCCATTTTGAATGTTTACAAGCAGTAGCCATTTCCATTCAGATTCGAGAGATCTAAGAAAAAGCTCTGTTTGCCAAGGGCAGCATATACATACGGAAGGCTGACAATGGGAAAGAAGATAAGTGGTGAGATTATAAGCTCCCAACTACTGAATAGAGAAGCACAGTACCCTGCATACTTAGATAAAATCCAAAGAAATCAAAAATTGTTGGCAAGTCACTTCAACATATAATCACCAATTAAATATAAACACAAACACGTTATAATGCCTTGGAGACAACAGAGCATCAGAGTACACACAAAGAAGCAAGATAAAACAGGAGAAACAAGGGTCCAGGATACAGACCCAAAACACATCCCTGAGGAAGATGCACTATTAGAATTACCTCATAAAGAACTCAAAAGAATTTTTATTTAGGTGTCTTCAACTAACTGAGTGGCAGCTCAAGGAAAACAGGGACAAAATTGAGGAAAACACAGAGAAAACCCTAAAACAATTACAAAAGAAAATACAAGAACAAAATGACAAAATAAATGAAAAATCAGAAATTATACAAAATTTACACAAAGAAATCCAGATGATTATGCTAAATTTTCAGAAATAGATAAGATATTGAATAGATAAAGGAGTAGAATTGAATCAATGGAAGACAGAATTAGTGAGATTGAAGGCAAATGTCTTAATAATTCTTTCGAAAGCAATCAATCAGAAAAAAAGATAAAAAGAAAATGAAGAAAGCCTAAGGTTCATGTCAGATATCATCAAAAGGAATAGCCTATATGTAATTGGAATTCCAGAACAGGGAGAGACAAATAAAGCCACAGAAAAAAATTGTCAAAGATTTGTTGGAAAAGAATTTTCCTGGTATTATGAAAAATGAGAATATATCCATTCAAGAAATCCAACCAACGCCAAACAGGATAGACCCCAAAAGAAAATCACTAAGACATATCTGCATCAAACTCAACAAAACCAAAGACAAAGAAAGAATCCTGAAAGCAGCACAGGAAAAATGAAAAGTTACCTTCAAGGAGCAACCAATAAGACCAAACTCAGATTTCTCAGCAGAAACCATGCAGGCGAAATAAAATTGGGATGGTATACATAAAACACTGAAAGAGAAAAATTTCCAACCAAAAAATATGTACCCATCAGAATTGCCCCTCAAATATGATGATGAAATTAGGACATTTCCAGATAAGCAGAAATTAAGGGAGTATGTTAAAACCAGACCAACCTTTTAAGAGATGCTAAAGGGAGTCCTTTGGACAGAGAAGTAACAACAGCAAACAACAACCCAGAAACCAACCAGCTATGGAATTATGCAAAGTAAATAAGACTACAAGATCATAAACATGGAACCATAGACATCAATTGACACTTGCAGACAACTACAAACCAAAAAGAGGGGGAAAATTGTGTAGTTACAGAACTTCTAAATGGTAGGGAAGTCAAGATAGAATGGATTGTTCTAAACTTGGAAATAAAACTATAAATCATAGGTTAACCTCAAAAAAAAAAAAAATGATAAACCTTCACATAAAAATAAAAAAGAGGACCAGCACTAATATTTAACAAATGCTAAAACAATAGCAATGAAGGAAGTGATAACACGAGTCATAAACAAAACAAGCTCAGCACAGAAAATTATATGGAACAAAGAAACCAACACCATGAAAAAGCACATAACAAAAATAACAGCAACAAATTCACACTTGATAATTACATATCTGGCAAGGGACTTATCTCAAAGACTTATAGAAAACTCCAACACCTCAACAGCAAAGGAATTAACAATCTAATTGAAAAATGGGCAGAAGACATGAATAGACACCTCACCAAGGATAGTGTTCGGGGGGCCAGCAAATATATGAAGATATGTTCACCACCACTAGTCACCAGAGAGATGCAAATCAAAACAACAATGAAATAACTTCTCACCCCAGCACTGATGGCAAGGTTCAATGAGAGAAAATTACAAATGCTGGTGGGGATGTTGAGAAACTGAGATTCTCATACACTTCTGGTGGGACTGTGAAGTGATATAACCACTGTGGAAGGCAGTATGGTGATTCCTTAGAAAGCTGGAATTGGAGATACCACTTGACCCAGAAATTCCATTACTAGGTTATATCCTAGAGAGGTGAGAGCCAGGATAGGAACAGATATATGCACACCCATGTTCATTGCAGCACTACTTACAATAACAAAAAGATGGAAACAACATGTGTGCCCATCAATGGAAGAGTGGATGACCAAACTATAGTACGTACACACAATGGAATTCTATGAGGCACTCAAGAATAATGAAAAGCCTGCAAAACACCACCAAATATGAAAGAACTTGGACGACATTATGCTGAGTGAAATAAGTCAATCACAGAAGGACAAATATAGTATTAGTTTCTTGTTGTGGAGGGTCAAGGGAAAGTTTATATGTGGAGGGAAAATTCCTTTGTTGGTTGCCAGGGGTGGGATGGGTGGGGAGAGAACACTGCTGAAAAAAAAAAAAAAAATGCATTGATCCATGTCACTTTAGTTTTGTGTATTTCACTGTACATACATTATATTTCAATAAAATGCATTAAAAAATACTAAAAATCTGTATTTATACCCATTTAAGACATGAGACATTGGAGATCAGTAAAGATCATTAAATTGTCTGAAGTTTCAGACGGAGCTGTGGTGGTATAATGGTAAGACATTTGGCTGCTAATCAGAAGGTCAGTGGTTCAAACCCACCAGCTGCTCCATAGAAGAGGAGGCAGTCTGCTTTGGTAAAGATTTACAGCCTTAGAACCCCAATGGGGGTTTCTGTGAGTTGAAATCAACTTGACGGCAGTTAGAAAGTCTCATAATTTTTTGAAATTTTTTATTCCAGGTTTTCTTTCCCTAATTTGCTTAAGTAAGAAATGTCTTACTTTTATATTCCCAGGTCCTAGGAGTAGTCTTTGCTGATAGATAGTTGACAGAGAGAGAGATGATATATACATGCATAGGTAGATAGATAGATAGACAGGCAGACAGATAGTCAGAGAGACAGATGAAAGAAAAATATATCAATGATAAATACTTGCTGTCAAATAAATTCCGACTCAAGGTGACCTTATACACAACACAATGAAACATTGCTCAGTCCTGTGTCATCCTCAAGCATCACTGGCATGCTCAAATCCATCCTGTGGCTACTGTGCCAATCCATCTCACCAGGAGTCTCCTTCACCCTCTCTGGCTCTCTACTTCACCAAACATCATGTCTTCCTCCCGTGACTGATCCCACCTGATGACATGTCCAAAACAAGCAAGTCAGACATAAGGTTTCATTAGAAATATATCTTCAGTCCATTCTTCCTACTCTGTCTTAGTCTAGAAATTCCACTAAAACTTGTCTACCATGGATGCCCCTGCTAGTATTTAAAATACTGATGGCATAGCTTCCAACAACATAGCAACATGCAAACCAAACAGTATGGCAAACTGACAGATGGGTAGTGGTTGCCACAGAGGCATCCAATAAATAGTAGTCAACTCATTGGAAATCAATGGTTAACATTTTAAGAATTAAATTCTCTGTCAACCTCATGCTTCCAAGCCCTAGAAATGTTAAACCTCATTCAAGGAATGGAATGGAATCTAGTAATTATGTATGCATCTGCCCATGGAGAACATCAGCAAATGTGACAGTTTTGGGCCATCAGCAACAGGAAGAACCTCAAGGGCATCAGGGTTCTGGTAATTTTAGTGAGTGACAGTGCAAGTTTAGGAAGTGAGGGGGAGGTTCTACTGTCTGTAGCAGCCAAGTCCCCACACTGAAGGATCCTTCCCAGGCCTATCTTAATCTACAGCTCCTACACTTTTAACACTTCCAGGGTAATGATGGCTCTAACAGAGCCTGTGGAGTAAAGAGGAGAGAGTAACAGTTAAGGGCACAGATTTTGGCATTTCAGACCCAGATTCAGGCTATTCCAGTATCTTAACTTTTCTGAGTCTCAGTTTTCTTGTGCATAAAATGAGGTATATATGTGTCAAGGTTCTTATGAAGATTAAATGGGGTGCTCATTGTGATCTGTACATGGAGCCTCAACCAGACTACTGAGTAGCACTGGCTCCTGCTAGTTTCAGTGGCTTCACCCTGAATTGTTCCTGCAAAGGAACATTGACGTTTGCAGTCCCAACTTCTCCCAGGACCTGCCAGGACAGGCTGCCTTCTAGGAGAGACCACTGTAGAGATTTGACACACAGAGGAAAGCCTTCTCAACCATTCTTTGGTGACCATGGAGTTGAATCTGACTCATGGTGATCCCATGTGTATCAGAGTAGAACTGAGTTTTATGGAGTTTTCAATGGTTAATTTTTCAGAAGTAGTTGGCAGGCCTTTTTTCTGAGGTATGTCTATGTGCACACAAACCAAGCTTTCAGTTAGCAGCTGAGCATTTTAATTATTAGCAGAATCCAGGGAATCCAACCCTTCCCTACAAGCCTGTATGCAGCACTAACCCTGCATATGATATCCTAGATAGTACCCGCAGTAGGCAAGGTTGTGTGTCAACTTGGCTGGGCTGTGGTTTTGAGTGTCTGGGCAGCTGGATGTAGTTATTACTCATAATTAGAATGGCAGTCAACTCCAGGGTGGAGTCTTCTGTGAGCAGCTAAGCAGCTGCCTTCAGGGTGTGGCCTGTTTCTAATAAAAAAGGAGTAGCTTTGAGAAAGGTCCTAAGCTTCTTGGCATATCTGGATTCTACATTTGGCTGAATCATCAGTGGCCTAACAGATTGCCTGTTAATCTTGCCACTGTTTCTGGACATGAACTAGTGGCCAGCTGTATTGCTTGATAATCTTAAGACTGTACTATTTTACTTGTTGATCTTGTTTGTCAGCCTCAGCAGCTAGCAGCTGTATGAGTCAGAAAAAGCCTCCTGCTCTAGTGGACCTGGAACAGGAGGCAGAACTGAAGCCCAGGTCAATGGAGCTGGTACTTTGAACTCAGATTTCTAGTCTCGTAAACTGTAAAAGAATAAATCCCTGTCTGTTAAAGTCATCCACGTGTGGTATTTCTATTATAACAGCTCTAGAGAAGCAAATAGTTGTAGTAGTATACTGACAGAGAACTTCCAGAAATGCAAGCTGGGTTCAAAACAGGACGTGGGATGAGGAATATCATTGCTGATGCCAGATGGATCTTGGGTGAAAGCAAAGAACACAAGAAAGATGTTTACTTATGTTTTATTGACTATGCAAAAGCATTGGATTGTGTGGATCATAACAAATTATGGATAACATTGAGAGGAATAGGAATTCCAGAACACTTAACTGTACTCATAAGGAATTGTACATAAACTAGGAGGTTGTTGTTTGAAAAGAACAAGGGGATACTGCATGATTTAAAATCAGGAAGGGAGTATGTCAGAGTTGTATACTTTCACCATACTTATTCAATCTGTATGCTGAGCAAATAATTCAAGAAGCTGGATTATATGAAGAAAAATGTGGCATAAGAGATCTGCATAAATGGAAGAACATCCCATTCTCATGGATAGGAAGATTGAATATTGTGAAAATGTCAGTTCTACCCAAAGCAATCTTCATTAAAAGCAATCCCAATCCAGATCCTATCAACATTCTTTGTTGTTGTGTTGTTGTTGTTGTTATGTGCTGTCGAGTCAAACCCGACTCATAGCGACCCCTCCTTGGGTTTCCGAGGCAGTATCACTACGGAAGTAGGATTGCCCAACCTTCCTTCCGA
>NW_006921702.1:6978418-6984938 GCF_000298275.1 Orycteropus afer afer | reverse complement strand
TCAATGAGACAGAAAATAACAAATGCTGGTGAGGATGTAAAGAGATTGGGACACTCATACACTCCTGATGAGACTATAAAATGATACAACCATTGTGGAAAGCTGTATGGCGAGTCCTTAGAAAGTTGGAACTAGAAATACCATTTGACCCAGCTATTCCATTACCAGGTATATATCCTAAAGAACTGAGAGCCATGACAAGAACAGACATATGTACACCCATGTTCATCGCGGCACTATTTACCATAGCCAAAAGATGGAAACAACCTAGGTGTCCATCAACTGAGGAATGGATATCCCAACTATGGTATATACACACAATGGAATACTATGCAAACCTAAAGAATAATGTAGAATCTGCAAAACACTGCCTAACGTGGATGAACTTGGAGGACATTATGCTGAATGAAATAAGTCAATCACAAAAGGACAAATATTGTATTAGTCTATTATTGTAAAGTTCAAGGAATCATTTATCTATAGAAGGACATTTTCTATTTTGGTTACCAGGGATGGGAGGGAAGGGAATACTGTTAGATAGATAGAGATAAGTTTTGATTTAGGTAAAGAGAAGAACAATGTACCAAATATGAGTGATCAATATAGTGGCATTGAGGAAGAGAAAGACATAGAGAGGTACGTGGGAAGTACAGACAACAAAGATGAACACTTTTGCACATATACTAGGGTGTATTCAGTGAAGGTAAACACGTGTATATGGGTGGATAGATGGGCGGACAGGCAGAAATATTAGGTATGTATATGAAGTGGAGAGTGCACCCAAGAACATGTATAGGGTTGGCAGACAGTGGTCAATTAACTTTATGTGTATGATCTGAATTCCCAGGTGTATAATGGGGCTGACAAGGGGCAAGGTTGTAGTCACTGTTTGGTCACAGCCAGCTACCCATAGGGATTGAGTAGTTGAACCTGTGGACTTAGGACCATGGTTGCAGAGGACATCAAGCTCAATTGGCATAACATACTATATAAAACATTGTTTCACTTCCTACTGTGGCGAGTAGCTACCGGGATCGTAAAAGCTTGCAAGCTGCCATCTAGATGCAAGGATGGGTCTGTCCTCATCCAGAGCAAAGAATAATGAAGAAAACCCCAAATTCATGGAAATAATTAGTCCTAATGACTGGTACACCATCCAATCTGCAGCCTATACAACTATGAGACCAGAAGAACTAGATCGTGCCCGGCTACTACTGTCAACCACTTGGAAGAGGATCTATGTAGGAGATCCTGGATAGACAGGGAGAACAATGTAGAACAAAACTCAAAATCATTTGGAAAGGGGGAGGGACCAGGTTTGCTGGTGTGAGGGAGCCTGGTGGAACCACTGAGACTATGACCCCTAGCTGACCTTCAGGTCTGGAATTGAAGGCACGCCTGTGGCTTCCAGACAAACAATAGACAGTTATATGAGTTGAACACTTACCTGAGGTAGATACACTCCTTGGAGAGAACAATCATGGGAGAAAGAAGAGCTGCTTATGCACAGGTAGACAGCTCAGGGGGCAGGAGTGCATGGAGGGATGGACACAGGGAAGAGGTAACTATTGGGAGAAAGTAGGAGGGGAGCTGTTGCATTGTGGTAAACTGTGGTCAATGTTATGAGACAAAGTGTATGTGAACTGCTGTATGGAAAGTGTATTTTCTCTGTAAATTTTTACCAAAATCACAATAAAAAGAAAAAAAAAGAGATGGATTGATACAGTGGCTACAATGATGGGCTCAGGTTCAACAGGGATAGTGAGGCTGGTGCAGGACCAGACAGTGTTTTGTTCTGTTGTACATAGGGTCATTATGAGTTGGAGATGACTCGCTGGCACCTAACAATAACAACAACAAGAGAACCAAAGCACTACCCAAAATACTCCCTTTGGGAATAGAATGTAAAACTTTTAAATTAGAAACCCAGCTTTTGGTTCTATGAAGCACATTAGTGATTATTTTTACAGAAACCTTGAGAATCCAACCTCCCTATGCACTCTGGTCCATTCAGCTATACTGTCCTTCTAGCTAAGAATTATTAGACTCAGCTAATGTCATCCACAATTCTTGCATGGCTGTATTTTCTACTTGATATTTTAAATGAGCTAGTAATGCCAAAATGCTCCTTAGAAGCAAGAATGGCAAGATTTTGTTTCACATATTTTGGTCATGTTATCAGAAGGGACCAGTTCCTGGAGAAGCATATCATGCTTGCTAAAATAGAGGTCAGTGAAAAAGGGGAAGATCCTCACCAAGATGAATTGATGCAGTGGCTACAATGATGGGCTTAGGCATAGCAAAGATTGTGAGGATGGTGCAGAATCAGTCAGTGTTTTGTTCTATTGCACATAGGGTTGCTATGACTTGAAGTCAGCTCAACAGCACCTAACAACAATAGTGGCCTTAAACTGCGTTCTGTAACTGAAACATACCAAGAAAAAGTGACTTACTGCCATGCATATTTTATAAATCACTATAAGGTAGAGTTCAATTTTCTGCAAGCATTCTCTTTGATATTTGTTTGATATCAGTACATTTCTCTCTTTCTCTAAGTGTCCACAAGCCAACACAGGACATAGGACCAAGCCCATGTGGCTTTGTAAGCAGCCTGGAGTAAGACAACCAGCAGGTAGAATTTGACCCTTAAGTCTTGATTTTCAAGAAGCAACAGGTAGTTTGTTTCTTAGAAAATCATTGCCATTTGTGGCTTTGTCCTTGAAAATATATTTAATTCTAGCCACAAATATAAGTGCATTTTTAAATAAATATTGGGAGAAACGATATGTTTTCTATGTTTCCTAAATATCTGGGCTTCAAGACACATTTTAGTCCTGAAAGTAGATCAAGTATTGCCTTTTCAACAATATAAAGAATCCTCTTCACAAAAAGAGAATTTCAAAGTCAGAGTACGATATTTCTGTTTATGCTTTGTAGTTACATTTTTTATGAAACTTCCTTCCCTAGCACAGGGACATAAACTGTTGAGGCAGAAAGATACTTCTTAAGTAAAATGGCAAAAGACAGCATGAATCAAAATTGCCTTGAATGTTTGTGGTCTTTCATCATGGCACATTAAAAAAACATTTTTCTTCATAGAACACATTTACACTTGTCAGCTGAGGAAGTCTAGTAATACCAGATATTATTGGGATTTCTAAGTATACAAAAACTTTGGCAGTGCTAAAATTTATATCCTTTGGATCAGCTATATCTGATGTGCAAACAATCCTTATCTGAAAGAACAGTAGTCAATAAAATCAGACTTTCCCCTCGAAATACCAGTTAGAACATGTAGCCAATGCCTAACAAAAGTTAAAGTCTTTGTCTCCATAGAAAGAAATGCTGGAACCCAAGACTGGGTCCTCTTCTTCTGCACTGTAATCTTGTAAGCTTGCTCAGAAAGCTTTCTCTGCAAAGAAACACCATTTCCTTTATGATTTTATTCTTGCATCCACTTACATGATCCCAGATCCTTCATATAAGGAATGAGATTTCTCTTTCTTTTTTATGTGTTCCTTTTCTTAAGCATCTGTAAAGCCCAGGTCCTGCCTCCTGCTTAGTACTCACAAGGTTTGTGTATTGCCATGATGCTGAACACGTTTCAGTGGAGCATGTGGACTGAGATAGACTAGAAAGAAAAGCCTGGCAATCTACTTCCAAAAAGCAGGCAATGAAAACCTTATGGCTCACCAAGGTCTAATCCACAACCAGACATGGGAATGGTGCAGTACCAGGTAGAATTTGTCATTCTCTTGTGCATGGGATAGTCACGGGTCAGGGACTGACTGACCAGCAGCTAACAACATCAGTTCTATGTATGTATATCAGTTATACCGTTCATAATATTATGGATATTATCATTCTATGACTTTGGAGGAATGGCTGCAAATAAGTGGAAATCTGAGAAACACCTAAGGCAAATGTTACATTTACTTTGGTTTCTGAATTTGAGTTTAAAATAATATTGATATGAAATGCTCTAGCCTTTGGAAATCACTGTTAGTCATACAGCATCATCCAAAAGAGGTGAGCTTTTAGCTTCTTAATTAATAAATCCTAGCTTCTTGTTAGAAAAACTTTTTATAGATATACTGTGCATGCTCTGACCTAAAGTCCAAACCAAGTCATGTAATTAAGATGTTAACTTACATTTCTAAAAAACTATTTGCAAGTCTAGAGATAGATTCCAATTATTGATGTTTTGAAATTAAAAACTTGAAGAGTAGAAACATTTGGAAAGTTTATCAACAGCTTTCTAGAGTAAAATGTTCTTCTGAGGACAATAACTAATAAATACCAGATTAAGTTTTCATTCTTTTTTCACATGGATCAAGATGGCTGCCTCTCAGTCTATGGCATTTAAAATTATTTCCCCCTGCCTCTAAAATAATCTACTGAGATAATAATTCAATTAAAGATTTTATATTTAACAAGCATTTTTTTTTTCTTTAATCTTTTTGTTCAGGAGCTCTGGTAGCACATTACCTAAGATATTTGACTGCTAACCAGAAGGCTGATGGTTCAAACCCACCAGCTACTCCTCGGAAGGAAGGTTGGGCAATCTACTTACATAGTGATACCACCTCAGAAACCCAAGGAGGGGTCACTATGAATCGGGCCTGATTAAATGGCACATATCAACAGCAACAGCCTTTTTTTCAAAAAATTAATATATTAAATAAGTCCATATGACTATACATGAACAAAATGTTCAGTCTGGTAGAATATGGCACCTGTATATCTTATACTCAATAATTCAAAATTTCTAGTCTTTAATAGAAGCACAGTTCATCCTGAATAAAATGTTTTCCTCACTCCTATTCACAAGTATCTATGGCACAGTTGGGTAAATTTCACAACTACTCTTTAAGCTTGAACACTGATGATGGGAAAAGGTAGTTATGCACCTGTTTAGCTTCAGTGTCTCTGGATGTGTATGACTTCTTAAAAATATACATATATATATATAGTGATGTGGTTGCAAACTTACAAAGCAGATTTGTTTTACTCACAACAGTTCATGAGTGTTTGGTTTCACGGTTGGTTAGAATCCCCAACCACAGAAAGCTCTCCTCCCTTTTCCTCCCTGTGACTATCCCTTCCCTGCGCCCTTCTTAGCTATACATTCCTGTCTGCCCAGCTTTCTCCCTATGCAAATGCTGTTCTTTTGATGGCTCATGGTTGATTAATCTAGGGGGTGTATCTCTGTAGGGTACATTGCTACATTTCCCTGGGGTAGATGCTTTGATTGTAGATTTTTCTACTGTTTGGCTGAGAGCTAATCCAGGGAAATGAGTCCAGTTCCAGGCCTCAAGGATTCTTGATTGTGAGCAAGGGTTCTCCAATTAGACTCAGATTCTAGGCTTGCCACTTACTACCTATGTGAATTTTGATATGTTTTTTTAATTTTTGAGCACATTTTCTTTATCGATGAAATAGAGATAATTCAAATACAAATACCTAGTCACCAAGTTGTTGTAATGATTGAACAAGCTATTGCACATAAAATGCCCAGAAAGTTAAAAATAAGAAAAAGGAAAAAATGTCTACACATGTTAGTCATTTTAGAATTATCTGAATCTCATAGATGCCTTATTAATGGAAGTAACATTGAAATACTACAAAGCACCTTCTCAGATCATAAAGCCATCAAATTAGAAATAAACAATAGGAAGATCAATAGGAAAAGAGTAAGCACATGGAAACTGAACAACACCCTCCTTGAGAAAGACTGGGTAAGAGAATAAATCAAAATTGAAAGTAAAAAATTCCTCGAATCAAACAAAAATGAAAACACAACATACCAAATTCTTTGGGACACAGCAAAAACAGTGACCAGAGGCCAATTTATAGCAATAAATATACACATCAAAAAAGAAGAAAGAGCCAAAATCAACACTTTAAACCAAAATCTCCAACAATTAGAGAAAGAAAAGCAAGAAAGGCCTACAGTCACCAGAAGAAAGGAAATAATCCAGATTCAAGCAGAAATCAATGAAACAGAAAATAGAAGGGCTATAGAAATAATCAACAGGACCAGAAGTTGGTATTTTGAAAAGATCAATAAAATTGACAAACCACTGGCAAATTTAACAAAGGAAAAGAGGGAGAGAATACAAATAAAATGAATAAGAAACAAAATGGGTGACATCACAAGAAAACCAACTGAAATAAAAGAATAATATCAAGATACTATGAACAACTGTACACCAAAAAAATTGAAAATCTGAAAGAAATGGACAAATTTTAGAAACACAGCACTTACCTAAACTAACACAGATTGATGTGGAAAAGCTGAACAGGCCCATTACAAAAGAAGAAATTGAACAGGTCAACAACATATCAAGAAAACCATCCATCGTGACCAAGTGGAGTTCATATCAGGTATGCAGGGATGGTTCAAAATTAGAAAAACAATCAACATCATCTACCATGTAAATAAAACAAAGGAGAAGAACCACATGATCATATCAATTGATGCAGAAAAGGCATTTGATAAAATCCAACACCCATTCCT
>NW_006921702.1:6944901-6964637 GCF_000298275.1 Orycteropus afer afer | reverse complement strand
CGAGTAGAGACTGGGATATTAAAAGTTAGCAAGCTGCCATCTAGATTCAACAATGGGTCTCTCCTCGTCCAGAGCAAAGAAGAATGAAGAAAACCAAAAAGTCATGGAAACAATTAGTGCTAGCGACTAAATCTGAAGCCTATACAACTATGAGACCAGAAGAACTAGATGGTGCTCAGCTACCACTGTCATCCCCTTGGAAGGGGATCTATGTAGGAGATCCTTGATAGAAAGGGAGAACAATGTGGAACAAAACTCAAAATCATTTGCAGGAATATAAAAAGAGGGGGGACCAAGTTTGCTGGTCCGATAGAACCTGGTGGAACCACTGAGACTATGACCCTTAGCTGCCCTTCAGGTATGGAATTGAACCAACACCTGAGGTTTCCAGCCAAACAAAAGACAGACATATGAGTTGAACATTTACCTCAAGTAGACACTCTCCTTGGAGAGAACAATCATGGGAGCAAGAAGGGTTGCTTATGCATAGGGAGACAGCTCAGGGGGCAGTAGTCCATGGAGGGATGGACACAGGGAAGAGGTAACTATGCAGAGGAAGTGGGAGGGGAGCTGTTGCATTGTGGTAAACTGTGGCCAGTGTCATGAGACAAAGTATATGTGAAGTGCTCTATGGAAAGTGAATTTGCTCTTTAAATCTTCACCTAAATCACAGTAAAAAAAAAAAGAAAGAAAAGAAAAATAGTATCAAATAGTAACCATCCCTATTTCATGAAAAAGACATTTTATTGTAATAATTTTGTGACAAAATTAACTAGTGATCAGGCCAGTGCATTAGGACACAATGATGTTTTCCTTATGATAAGTTCCAACTAGGATAAATCTTCCCATATGGCTTTGACTATGGGGAGAGAATTCATTGGCAGGTATGTCATCAGTTCTATTTTCCATTTTATTATAATTAAAATAATTTTTTATATCTACACAAAAAATCAATGATATTTTTATTAATATTAATCTTGCAAAGGAAAAATGAAACAATCATTTTATAACTAAACCCTAGTACTGCAGGCTACAAGGTTTTCCTGAGTGCTCTCAGCACCCCATGGCCAACTTGGGAAAGATAATAAATGGCTTGGTCTATTCCTTATGGTACCTTGATAGTCTGGTGAAGGAAGAAGCTAGTAGATAGGACTCAAGAGTATGTCTTTAATAACACTCCAGGGGAGAATATTAAAGAGTCCAAATCATGAAAAACCAACAGTTCAATTTCATATCAATGTCTTTGAGAGAAACTTGATTTAATGCTAATAAATAATATATATTTTTCTATTGCATATGTAGTCAATATGCCATACTCTTCAAAATAACCATGAAAATTATTTTAAATATGAGATTATTGAGAATCTGATTATTAGAACCCACCGGTTACCTTGTAATTGAGCCAAAGTTGAGTCCTAGTCTCTCTGATACTCTAAATATCTTTCTCATTTGTTGAAATTGCCTCCCCAGTCCAAAGTTGAAAAGACCAAATACAAGCTCCATATGCAAAAGTCAAGGAAAGCCTCACAGAAAGGACACAGCCAAGCATCAAGTACATGCAAGAAGTGGAAATGCATAGCATATATATAAAAAAGGGGAGGGCTAGTTGCTGCAAAGAAATCTACAATGCCTGCTATGGGTCTTTATGAACCTCATTTTCTTGGTCAATGGATGTTTGGCCTGACTAAGACTCCACATTAGTGGGCAGAAATATCCAATATGTTCATCAGAGCTTTAAAAAGCCAAATGTGGCCAGCCACAGTAATTCTCTACTGAGCAAAAAACCAGGGTCTATGACTCTTCATAGGAATTAGGTTAAAGAGAAGGAAAGAACAAGCAGTTCTAAACACTAATCAGCTATTGAAACAGAGTTTGCAATTAGAAAACCCATCAGTTTTCTGAATGAGGAAGTGTAGTCTTCCTTGAAGTCTGGAGCCATAACGTGGTCATGATTCTGTTCTAGGAGTATGTAATGTTTCATGTATAAAAAGTCAAGTTTCCAACTTCTTTTATCAGACCTCCTACAAAATTACTCTCTTCAAACATAAAAAGAAAGATTGAAATATGGAATACTTTGAGGTCAGAAGAGCCAGCAATGAACAGCTAGGTAAGAAAAATTATTCTTGGCTTAGGTCCCTTGAAACAAAAATCTTTTACATTATTCCTTTTTAAACTAAAAATAATACTTCTGTGTTTCTTTCTTTCCTTGCATTGAAAGTAATAAATATTCATTAGAGAAGGATTATAAGGCATAGGGAATCAAAAAGAATGACAGAAATCAAAATCTGTATTTGTACCACTCTGATATAATCACAGTTGTACTTTATGATTTTTTAATAAATTTTATTTTGGGATCTTTTTTTCTGAGAGTTGTGCATGTGTGTGTGTGTGTGTGCATGTGTAAATGTGTATGTTCAAAGAACAAAAAGGAAGAAAATAATTCATCTCTGAATGAAATCTCTTTATAGGGCTTGATGAGACATATAGCTTATGAGAAATTCTTAATAGCAGGAATAGCTGTCAGACCTCTAAGAATCATATTGCCATGTATTAAATTGTATATTGTTTTTAGCTGACTCTGAGTGAAAAAAAAAATGTAACAGTCATAGGAGTAAAGTTGCAGAGGGAGATGGAAAACTTAGTAGAAAATAAATATTATTGGGTAAAGTACAAGTCTTAAAAGGATTCTTAGCAAATTAGGGAAAGAACCTGTAATTCTTACTCTAAAGAGAAATATCTCAAGACAGATTTCTAAAAATATTAATGGAAGGTTGAGTGCAGAATATTGTAGGACTTGGGCACCCAAAATTACTGAGGCATCTTACCTGGTACCATGCAGCTCAATGTTGTGTATGGCATCCTACTCCATAAAAGACTCCAGTAAACAAAAAATAATGCAAAATATTTTAAGTGTTCATTCAATCTTTCAAAGCAAAGAATAAGAGAACTTGAATCTGGATTGTGACCTTGAAAAAGTCGCTTATCTTCCCTGAAGTTCACCCTCTCTTTGGAAAATGGAGATAGAAATACCACAGTAATACAATCATTGTGATAAGGACATGCTCAATGTGTATGAGGAGTATAGTACAACCTGGCACATGGCTGGTAATTCATAAGTGGATCCCCATTTCTCTGATTGCTGTATTTTGTATGAGGCAATTCTAATATCCACTTCACTCTCACTTAATGTTCTTAGAATTGCCATTTCTCACATTGAATTTTCTGCATGAATTATGTTCAGAATCTTGGAGGGTGGTAAGATCCTAATTCAATATGTTCTTCTGCAACAACATGCCAATGAGAGAAGGTTTACACAGGGCTTCAGTATTTATAGTCCAACAATGCATATCACTCTACTGACTTCTAAATTTCACATCTTGGAGATTAGATATCTAGGGACCAGAGAGACATGGAATCAAAGATGATGACCAATGGAACATCTTAGCAATGTCCAGCACTCCACAGAATTGACCATATTGTACCCTGTCATACAACAGGCAGTCATTCTTTATTGACTCTTTGATATGTGCCATGGCAGAAAGAGCAGTGATATAAACTAAATCTTGTGCTGACTTTGATTCAAATTCTTTCTGAATTATTTTTATTTGGTCTCCAAATTTTTAAGGTATATTGAAGCAAAGGAAAAAAAGTCATGTAGAAGAAAGAATGGTCTTAGCTTTTTCTATATTATCTTGAGGGCTGGTAATAGGATAATTAAGCATAAATACTAGATTTTATGCTCAAGGTAAGATGCCAGAGAAAGATAAATTTAGACTATGTTATCTCAATAGGTAGTGAGTTCTTCATCATTGGATGTGTTCAAGTATAGGCTGTGCAAGTACAATGTGGGAATGTGGTAGAGAAGACTTAATGACTGGAGGGGTTTTGATACTGAAGGAAAATATTTAATTCTGAAAACAGTACCATAAAAGCAGTGACTTCAATGGAAGAAACTATAAGTCAGGTAGAAAGGGAAGACAATAGAATTATAGGTCATCATGGCAAGGATCTTTGACCTGTCAATATCCTGTGGCATTCCTGAAATCACAGCCATATATATAGGATTGTTTGGAATTTTACCCTCTACTTCTATCACCACTATCATCTGAGGACTACATATCAGAAAGTCATCATTGGTATCTGGCCCAGGAAACTATCTCCTTAGATTATGTGGTCTAAGAACTTTGGGCCAGAAGGAGACACTTTAATATGCATTAGTCCAGCCCTCCAGAATTTGTATCCCATCGAGAAAATTAATTACTAATTCTAATATCATGCCATATGTGTCTCCAGATTATTACTACTATAGAGTAAGGCGTAACAGGGTATTTTGAAGGAAGAGTCATGGAAACTATTGAATGAGTCTGGTTATTCAGTTATCAATGGAAAATATGAAAGAAGAATAAATTACCTCTCTTTTAATGAGTAAGGTATGATATTCATGATGCTTTCCTTGCCTTAAGGTTTGTTCATTTTTAAACTATTCTTCAGCCTGTGTTCTCAATGGTTTCCAAAATATCCACAAAGCTCACTCAGGGAAAACAAGGCAAGGTTTGCCTTCTGCATCCAATTGAAATCCTGTTCTATTTTTCAGCATCAGCCTTTTAACTGATTTTAACTTCAGCCTGTCCCTCATATAGTAAAGAAGTGCTGGGGATCCCATTTAACCTGGGATGTTCACTGCAGTTCCACCACAACTAGGAGGATTTAGAAATCCTTGACACTCAGTTAAAGTTTGCCCACTTCCAAACTAATTTCCTCTTCTCTCTGTGAGCATTTCAACAACCTTGAAATGCCAAAGGCAGATGTAGGATGCTGCCAGGAGGAAGAATCCAAGACAGCTGTACTACAACTTTGTGTCTGCATGTAAGGGCTCACAAAGGAGCCTATACCACCACCCGAGTCCTACTCTGCTAAAGCTGACAGCTTTGAGGAAATAAAAAACCATTTGTTACCTTTTGTTGTTTCTGCATAACTCCACTTGCTTATGAAATGTGGCACGTGTCCAATTCTTTATTTTTTTTCCTGTTCTTATATAGCACAATGAATATATCATTCCATTAGCCCACAGCTTAGAGCCGATTTCATTATCATCATTCGTTTAGGGCTTAATAGTGTTTACCAAGGCTTTCACAGAGTTCTTTGTGACATGCTGCAGAAACCAGCCTAGCAACTGTAGCTAACAGGCTCAGAGCAGAGCCATGCCAATCCAAAATCATTGGTTTACAGTATCTCAAGGCATTTGCCTAGTGTGCTCTGAAAAATGGAAAGTTCTAACAAAGAAAATAAACTGTTAGGGACTAAGACAAAGAAAATAGCAAGCAGTATGTTGAGAAGTATTATGGTTTTTATCAATCTTGAGTGAGGAGGAGGAAGGAGGAAAAGAAAGTGATATGGCCCATTTATCAGACCACGTTAGTGGGAGGTGATGTCAGGGCAGAGCAGCATTAGCACTTTGTAATGTTCCCACAGCTGCATACTATCTTTGCAATTTGTGTGATTCAGACATATATGAGCAGAAGAGGGCGGATGCATTCAGAGTTATTCACCCCCTATGTGGTCATCAAGGCTTTCTTCTAAACTAGGACAGACCTCAGGTCCACTATCTGCAGTATGATCAGCCTTCTTTTCCCATCTGACCTATCAATCTAGGCCTTACTGTTACTCAGAGGTCTTGAGATAACTCCCCAATTTCCTCACTAAACCCCATTTGAAGGCTAAGCTCCTAAAACATTCATTCTTACACTAGTGTAAATGTAAATGTATTGTTCTTTTTTTCCAGGGATGTCAGAATTGTGGAATTTTAGGTCCATATCTCTGATGTCAGAATGAAGGAACATCTTCTCTACATGGCAAGTTCAGATACAAACAAGCATATGTATCAGGACGGTGGTTGTGTTTTAATTCTTTGTATATAAATGTTAAAAGTAAATGTTCACATGAGTCATCAGCATGTGCTCAATCTCACACTAATTTAATATAAGTTTTCTAGAAAATCTCATTTTACTGTTTTTTTTTTAGATCTCTTCTCATTTTAAAATGTTGGATCTTTGTTGTTCGTGGTACTTGCTTCTGTCCCTCTTATTGTTGTTGTTAGCTGTCATTGAGTTGGCCCCTAACTCATTTCAACCTATGCCCAATGGAATAAAAACTACCCAGTACTGTACTATCCCCATGATCAGTTTTAGATTGGACTGTTATAACTATAGTATTTTCACTGACTGATTTTTGGAAGACTATTTTCCTAATTTATTCTAGTCCAGAAATAGGTTAGAAGTTTTGCTGAAAGCTATTCGGCCTCATCAAAGCATGCAAACCACTAGACAGGGGGTGGCTGCACCTGAGAAGCATTGACTGGAAATAGAACTTTTGTCTCTCTCATGGAAGGTGAGAACTCTATCACTGGACCACCAATGCCTCATATTGCTATCCTATCCTATTAGTAACAGACTAGCTACATCGTAGAAGGAAACTTTCTCTACCTTTGTCTACTAAAGTCATGATGATTGTGTTTGTCTTTCAAAGATGTCATGGGGTTTTTGCTTAGGAGGCATTGAGTTGATGTTAAGAGTGGTGAAATAATTTGACACAGGATAGCAATAATGCTTGTAAAACTTGAAAAATATAGTCAGTGTCACTAAATTGTATATTATTGAATTGATCTGAACTTTATGCTATTTATTTTTGGTATGATAAAAAAAAAAAAAAAAACACCTCATGGAGTAATAATTTCCTGATAAAGGGTGGCTATAAGGATTTCAAATAGATGCAAATGGAAGCAATGCAAATGAATGGTTTAGTCTTTGGGTTACAATTTTCACAGAAATACTTGAAGATCATCTGCTGGTACATCCAAGAAAAATAAGATAAGCTCCTATGGGAAAGGAAGTATCTGGTTCCCCAGCTCTCAGATCTCTGGAGTATTAGGCCTCAAAGATCCAGAGCCTCTCAGGCTGCACACAAATGTAGCCATCACAGTATTGGAGGAAATGGTTTTATTTCCCTAGTTGTATCTATCATTTCCTCACATTTTTTTTTTTTAATTTAGTTTCTCTATGTTTCAGTTTCTTAATCACTAAAATTGTAATAATCATAAAATCTACTTCATAAAAGAATGCTGAGTATTAAATGAGAGATATAAAACACTTAGCACATCACCTGAAAGATACTCAGCACTTACTTGATGTCAGCTATTATTATTGATTGTGACCTCAATTTGTCCACTACCCTCAGAGCCATACGTGAACCATGCAGCATGAACTTACACAAATTGATCATGACCTTGGGCCTCTGGCTACATCTCCTATGCTGGTCACACAGCTGCTAATGAAAATAATATTCAGTATGAACCTTTCTCACTGTCCTTCCATATCACCTGTCTCTCACTTTTCATCATGGTAAGTAATGATCTTGCAATTCTTCTTCCTACACCAATTTTTCAAGCTGTGCTCACCTCCCAACCTTGAGAGGAATTTCTGTTACAGCCTGACAGGAATCTAATCCTGAGTGGTCAGAATCATTTCTGTCTCTATGAAAGGTGGAAAAGCCCTGGAGACTTGGAGGAAGAAAATTTGATCCAACATTTGGCTTGAGGCTGGGAGGAGCAAGCTAGGAGGAACAGGACGGTGACACACTGCCACCTATAGATGAAATGCCTCCAAGGATCAAGGTCCTGTTTCTGTAAGCAGCACTGTGTGCACCCTTCTCACCTTTCTGCACTGGCTACATGGCAAATAGCTAAGGAGAAACACAGTCAGTGAGATATAGGAGCAAAAGTTTGAAATTCTCCCAATTTTTAGGATCTGGAGACTCTTATATAGGAATGTTTACTAGCAAATGAAAAGACTGAACAGATTTTTGTGCTGACAGGAAATCAAATATGCAGAATAAAGGTTAAGGGTGCAGGCTGAGCCTCAGACCCTCTGGCTTCAGATCACAATTCTGCCACTGACTTCTTTTGACCTTGAGCTATTCCCCACTGCTGGATTTCCCCATGTGGACAATAATATCATTTCACAGAGATTTAAGTGGGTTAATACATGAATAACTCTCAGCCCAGAGTCTGACTCATGGTAAACACTCAGTAAACAATAGTAATTAAAGATATCTATGGCTTTTTGTTCTTATGAAGTGTCTCTAAGCTCTGGAAGAAGTGCCGTATATAAGGGATAGATAGACTCAAAAAGCTTCAGAGTGATGAATGAAGCCACTTAGCTCCTTTAAACCTTGAGATGGCAAACATATATCACCAAATATTATACAGTCCTCTGGCATATATCAGGAGGTGCCATCACTTCAGTCCCAGCCAAGGGATCTGAGCTGGGCAAAGCTGACACTGGATCTGACCATTGAGATGGCACAGGTCTTGCAATGCTAGTTCCTGCTTTAGGTAGCTGAGAGCTGAAATTCACCTTCAAGAAAGGTAGCCTAGAATAGAAAACAAGGGGTTTCAACTGTGGGTCTGGCTCAGCAAGGAGGGTCTGATATTCTGAAGTTCAATCAGCAAACAAGCCAGTTTGTACAAAATGCTCATAGCATGGCAAAGCTACTAAGAATTATAAACCAGCATACCCTTTCCCCCCAGACAGGTGCACTCACATTGCAGGGATTGAAATGGTTAATGGAAAATGAAGTTGGAAGAATGAAGCTGAGGTGTGAAACTAAGACCCAGGAGACAAGTAGACCCACAACTAAGACCCACAGTTTGTAGGGGTGTCTGGATGAGGTGCAATTCCCATGGTAGCTGAAGTTTCAGGGTCAGCAGGACTGGAGGAGTGTGGCACTGAGGCCAGCCTAATAGCTCTTCCAAGATTGACTCAATAACTGGAGCAGGTTGAGGAGGGCTTGGTGGGAGGTACATTTGAACACAACAGACAGGAGCTGGGGAAAAACCAGGGAAGTGAAGCTCTGGGTGCTGTGATTGCTATACAAAACATCTCAAACCTCCATGTCATTAAAAAAAAAAAAAAAAAAAAACCCACTGATTGGTCTCATTAATCTGAATTTGGAACAGGTTTGGCAGGAAAGCTTATCTCTGCTTCATTCAGTCTCAGCTTGGATTGCCTATTGCCTAAAGGCTGAGGTGGCTTCCTCTGAAGGTTATGTTATATATTTAGTTGTGAAGATATATAACTGGTGAGAATCCTCAGCTGTGGCTGTTGGTGGGAACAACCATTAGCAACTTCTCATGTGGCCAGGGATCAGACTCATCATGGTGGCTAGAGTCCAAGAGTGAGTTCAGAGAGAAAGAGGGAGAGAGAGAGAATGAGCAAAGTGAAACTTGTATGCTATTATGACCTGGCCCCAGAAACCATATCATATCACTTCCCTCATTCTCCATTGGTTGGAGCAGTTACAAATCCATCTAAGTTGAAAAGAGAAGCAAAAATAGGCTCCAGTTCTTAATAAGGAACAGCAAGTTTTTAGTTGAGCATGGAAACCAAAACCAAACTCACCGTCGTCGAATCAGTCCCCACTCATAACGACCTCCTCTTTGGGTTTCTGAAACAGTATCACTATGCCACCAGAGCTCTTAGTTGAGCATGTAGGACCAGAAATATCACTACATCCATTAATGTAAAACATCATCTGACCAAACTGCTTTCTCAGTCTGATAGAAATTAACATAAAGTATTAATGTATTTAGAGATTTGATGAAGGAGATAAGATGGTGTCATGGTGATACACTCCACCCAGTCTGTCTAGAAAAAAGATCTGAAAAACCAAGTGAAACAGCCATAGATGATAATCCTGGAACTTTGAGCATTGAATGAAAGAATAAAGAATTAGATTAAACAACAACTGGAAAATGAAGCAGAGCAAAAACAGTAGTGGAGAGAGTCAGAGAGGGGGTCTTGACACAGATAAGCCATTTTGAGACAAAAAGGCAACATGCATAAGTGAGGAGAGACCAACTTCATGGAATCCCCATTAAGATAGAGACACAGTGTAAACAAATATGGAGTGAGACAACATGGGCAATAAAACAGGAGGTACAGCTAAGAAAGGAAAGTGAAGGGAAGTAGATGGGAATTCCACTAGCACTGTTAATGGTAGAACAAAAAGGAAGCCAGTTAATGAGGATGAAATAATTTATCAGTAGGGAGGTCTAGTGGTGTAGTGCCTAAGGCATTTGATTGCTAACCAGAAGGCTGGTGGTTCAAATCCACCAGCCACTCCTCAGAAGGTAGGTTGGACAATCTACTTCTGTAGTGATACTGCCTCCGACACACAAGGAGGGGTTGCTATGAGTCGCATCTGACTCCATGGCAGTGTGTTGCATTTGTTTTTTGTTAGGGAGCCCTAGTCATTTGTGTTGAGGACCTATGAGGAGAGGAAGGCCTCTGTAAGGTGGCTGTTGGAGACACTGGACTCCAGGAAGCCTCCC
This sequence comes from Orycteropus afer afer, assembly GCF_000298275.1. Classification (NCBI taxonomy): domain Eukaryota; kingdom Metazoa; phylum Chordata; class Mammalia; order Tubulidentata; family Orycteropodidae; genus Orycteropus; species Orycteropus afer. The sequence goes on along the minus strand of NW_006921702.1, from coordinate 6,954,250 downwards.
CTTGATTAAGCTGGGGAACAACTGGATAATTGCCTTCACTCACCCAGAAGTTCACCAAGCACATAGTAGTGAATGGTGACCAGAGAAATGCATTTTCCTGCTTTCCCCACTACATCTTCTTAGTGACAAGAGGTGAGGCCACCTTCCCCCACTGTCTGTTGGCTAGGACACTCATCCTGCTGCCTTCCATCAGCCAATTTTGCTTGGACAACTTGCCCCCAGAAGTGGCCACCTGCCATGCTGCACCACCAACAGCCCAAACAGGACACATGTAGATAGCACTATGTGCACCCAGTGCCCATGTAATTGACACAGTATGTATCACAAACCACAAGCCATCCACTCATTGCCTCCATTGTCATATGTGCACATATACTCTAACTACATGTCAGGAGCCTACCTCTTCCACTGTCAGAAGGATGCACACATGCAGACAGTACCCCAGGTGCCAGCTACTTTTATTGTTGGGGCACAGGCACCTGATGAAAGCACATCAGGCATCTGTCACCACTGCTGTCAGACATATATATACATGCAGACTATGTGCTGAGCCTTGCCACTTCCATGCTCAGGGTTGCACACATGTGCAACTGCACACCAAGCTCCTGATGTTTCCACAGGCATGTGCTCTCACAGATAGTGTGAAAATGACCTGCTGTCATGACAGCCAGAAGTATGTGTCACCACAGATACAGCACTGTGCCCACTGCCTTAGAAGTGCAGGCAACTGTTCCATTACCCATCCTTTCTGTTTTCTTTCTTTCTTCTTTTTCTCTTTTATTCTCTTTTTTCTTTATCTTGTCTCCACTTCCTCTTCCCTTTTATTTGTATAATTTTTCCCTCTTGCCCTTCATCTTGCTTTTTGCATCCATATTTTTTTTTCCCATTCCACCTTTTTCTTCTCTGCCCAATCTGGCAGAAAGTGGACATTCTTTTCCTACTAGTCAATCATACCTACCACACCTACCACCTACCACCCCAGCCAATGGACAAGTGCCACAACCCATTCCTGTAACACTGGATCAATGACATACGATGCACAACACCTGATCACCCAGTCCACAGCTGCTCTTCATTACCAGCAAACAGAGAATATTCACACATTCCCACCAGTTCCTTCACCTCTCTGAAGAGAGGTGGAGAGCACCCCAGTGTTACCAAACTGGTGACCAATATAACATGCCTACCTTGTCTGTCCAGATATATCAAAACAAAGCAAACTAAAAATCAGGGTGAAACAAACCAACACATAATCAATCAGTAAATACAACAAATCCAAAATGTCTTGGAGACAACAGACAACTTTGAATCAAACTAAGAAAAAGGACAAGATGACACAAGCAAGTGACCAAAATAAAGAACCAGGAAATCTCCATGAGGAAGAAAATGTAATAGAACTACCTGAAAAGGAATGAAAAAGATTTGTATTTAGGGCCTTCCAAGAGATCAAGGTAATCACAAACAAAATCAAACACAACGTAGGCAATAATCTAGGAGAATTCAGGAAATCAATACAAGAGCAAAATAACAAAATAAGTTAAAAATTAGAAGCCATAAAAAGCAATAGTTAGACTTCCAGAATATTTGCACTAGAATTTCAAAGATAATACATTGGAATAACAAAAGAGTGTAGTCAAATCAAAGATGAATGAATCAGTGAAATAGAGGAAAAAATTACATGTGGCCAGAATTTCAGAACAGGAGGAAGTCCAAAAAAAAAAAAAAAAATAGTGTTGATTGTCAAAGATTTGCTAGCAGATAATTTGCCTAATATCATGAATGACAAAAGGTATCCATCCATGAAGCTCAATGGAACTCATACAGGAAAGGTCCCAAAAGAAATTCACCAAGACACATCATAATTAAACTTTCTAAAACCAAAGATAAAGAAGGAATCTTGAAAGCAGACCAGGAAAAAGAAAATGTTACTTACAAAAGGGAACCAATAAGACAAAGCTCTGTTTTCTCATTAGAAACCATGCAGGCAATAAGGCCATGGTACAATGTATCTAAAACCCTGAAAGAGAAAACACCACCAACCTAGAATTATATATCCAGCTAAGCTTGAGATTAGGACATTTCCTGATAAAAACAATTTAATGGAATTTGTGAAAACAGATCAACCTTAAAAGAAATGCTAAAATGAGTCCTTCAGACAGACACTCAAAAATATCAGGCAACAATGTAAGTTAAGCAACGGTATCATCCAGAAACCATCTCATAACAAGAATTCCTAAAAATAAAATACACTTATAAGACCCAAAATAGAGAACCAGAGACATCAATCTGTAAACAACAAAAACTTCAAAGCAAAAAGAAGGAGTAAATGGTATAATAACAGAACTTCAAAATGGAGAGAAAAACAGGACAATGTCCAGGTAGAACAGATTGTCTTAAAATTAGATAAAAATTGATTACAAGGTAACCACAAAGAAAATTTATAAGTTTTTTAACCTAAATAAGAAAGAAGAAAATCATAAGAATTTTGTTGTTATTGTTGTTTGGTGCTGTGGAGTTAGCTCCAACTCATAGCAACCCTATGTAGAACAGAATGAAACACTGCCTGGTTGTGTGCCATCCTCACAATCCTTGCTATACATGAACACAAAATTAAAAGCAATGGGGAAAATCTCATAACAAAATGAATTCAGCACAAAACAATATCTGGAACAAATAAATCAACATCAATTAAAAAAAAAAGCATGACAGCAATAAATTCATGCTTAGAAATAATTACACTGAATTTAAATGGATTAAATGCACCAGTTAAGAGAGTGGCTGAATTGATAAGAAAATAGGACTCATCAATATGCTGTCTACCAGAGACATCTTAGACAAAAAGAGATAAAATAAAAATCAAAGGGTAGAAAAAATATATCAAGTAAATGGCAGCCAAAGAATAGCAGGAGTAGCAATATTAATTTCTGATAAAATAGACTTCAAGGCAAAAATAAGCTTAAGCCAAAAGGAAGAGCATTATATAATGATTAAAGGATCAATCAAGTAAGAAGACATAACCATAATAAATATCTACACATCCAATGAAAGAACCCCAAAAGTGTGTAAACCAAACATTAAAGGAATGGTAAAGAGAAATAGATAATTCTACAATAACAGTAGATGTCTTTAACATACCACTTTCAATAATGGACAGAGCGACTAGAAATAAATCCAACAAAGATACAGAATAGCTAAACAACACAATCAACCAACTTGACCTCATAGACATATAAGAAATACTCCTCTCCACAAAAATACAATATACATCTCTTTCCAGTGTACATGGATCATTCTTCAGAATAGACTATATGTTAGTCCACAAAGCAAGCCTCAATAAATTAAAAATCTTTAAAAGAGTACAAAGCATCTTCTCAGATCACAGCCATAAAATTAAAAATCAAAATAAGATCAGTAAAATATATATATATACATGGAAAATGAGTAAAACCCTGTTTAAAAACTACTGAGTAATTTAACAAATAAAGAGTGATTTTTTTTTTTTTTCAAAAAGTCCTAGAACCAAATGAGAATGGAAACACAGCATAACAAAACACTTGGGACATAGTAAAAGTAGTGTTCAGAGGTCAATGTATAACAATACATAAACATAAAAAGAAGAGAAAGAACAAAAGTAAACACTTTAATAGAACATGTCCAACAATTAGAAGAAGAGCTGCAAAAAAGCCTACAGCTTCAGAAGAAAAGAAATGATAAAAATTAGAGCAGAAATAATTGAAACAGAAAAAAAGACAATAGAAAGACTCAACAAGACTAGAAGTAGATTCTTCAAAAAGATTAATAAAATTGGCAGACCATTGGCAAATTAAAAAAAAAAGAGAAAGAGATGATGCAACTAACACAAATGAGAAATAAAATGGTTGATGTCACAACAGAATCAACTGAAATGAAAACTGATAAAAAAGAATGCTATGAAGAACTGTATTCCAATAAATTTGAAATGGAGAAATTTCCAGAAACACATCTTCTACCTCTAAACACAGACTTAGGTAGAAAATTTGAATAGACCCATAACAAAAGAAGAAATTGAACAGGTCTTTAAAAAAAAAAAAAAAAAAAAAACTGTCCTGGCCCAGACAGTTTCACTGGAGAATTCTACCAAATATTAAGAGAAGAGCTAATTAAATGCTGAGCAATTAAACTAACGAGAGATACAAGTCTCCAACAAAGAAAACTACAAAACCCTACTGCAGGAAACTAAAATAGACCTACATAAATGGGAGAATATAATATCAATATTATCCAAAGTGATCAATAGACATAATGCAAACATGATCCAGATTTCATCAATATTCTTTAGAGGCATGGAAGAAACAATCATAAACATTATATGGAAAGGAAAGAGACCACAGATAAGCAAACCACTACTAAAGAAGAAGAACAAAGTTGGAAGCCTCACATATCCCAATATGTAAACCTACCTTACAGCCAGGGAAGACAAAGCAGTCTGGTATTGGTACAATGACAGACACCTAGGAAAATGGAGCAAAATTGAGAATCCCTACATAAATCCATCCATTTATGGACAGCTGATCTTCAACAAAAGGCCACAATTAAGTGAATGAGAATGAGACATTCTCTTTTACAAACAGTTTGGCAAAACTGGACATCCGTTTGAAGAAAAATCAAACAAGATCCATACCTCTCAACTCATTAAAAAAAAAAAAAAATACTCAAGATGGATAAAAGACCTAAATGTAAAACCTCAAACTATAAAGATCATCAAAGAAAATATAGGCACAAACTTAAAAAAAAAAGCCAAACTCACTGCCATTGAATAGGATCCGACTCATAGCGACCCCTCCTTGGGTTTCTGAGGCAGTATGACTTTGGAAGTAGATTGCCCGATCTTCCTTTGGAACCCTAATTTGTGGCATAAATAGACTACTAAACACAACTCTAAAAAGCACAACCAATGAAGATAAAATAGATGACTGCAATCGCCTAAAAAATTAAGTACTTATGTGCATCAAAAGTCTTCTCCAAAAGAACACAAGGAGGCCCTACATATTGGGAAAAAATATTTGGCAGCAACATATCTGACAAGAGACTAATCTCCAAAATTTATAGAAAATGTCAATCCTACAACAACAAAAAGACAAACAATCCAATTAAAAAATGAGCAAACACTTCAGAAAAGACTTCTGGAGCCAAGAAACACATGAAGAAATGCTTACAACCTTTAGCCATTCAAAAAAAAAAAAAAAAAGCTCACTGCCATTGACTCAATTCTGACTCATAGCAACCCCCACTGGGTTTCCAAGGCTGCAAATCGTTATGGAAGAAGATTACCTCATCTTCCTCCTGTGGAGCTGCTAGTGGGTTCAAACTGCCAACCTTCTGGTTAGCAGCAAGATGCCTTAACCACTACACAACCAGAGCTCCTTCTTTAGCCACTAGAGAGATGCAAATCAAAACAACACTGAGATATCATCTCACCCCAACAATAATAGCAAAGTACTTTAAGACAGAAAACAATAAATTCTGGTGAGGGTGGGGAGGAATTAGAACTCTCATACATTACTGATGGGACTGCAAAATGGTACTACCACTCTAGAAATGGTATGGCCCTTCCTCAGAAAGTTGGAAATAGAAACACTGTTTGATCCAGCAATCCCACTACTAAGTATATGTCCTTGAAAAATAAGAGTTGGGACAGGAATAGATATATGCACACCCATGTACATTGCAGCATCACTCACAATAGTAAAGAGATATAAACAATGTAAGTGTCCATCATCAGATAAATCAATAAAGTATGGTACATACACACAATGGAATTACTATGCAATGTCAAAGATTAATGAAGAAGCTGTGAAAAAACTTATAAACAAATAAACTCATTGTCGCTGACTTGATAAAGGAGCTCTAGTGGCACAGTGCCTAAGACATTTGACTGGCTAACCAGAAGGCTGGCAGTTCAAATCCTCAAGCCACTCTGTGGAAGGAAGACTGGGCAATCTACTTCTGTAAAGATTTACCATCTCAGAAACACAAAGGTGGTCACTATGAGTCAGAATCAACTCCATGGCAGTGAGGTTTTTTTTTTTTTTTAATTCAATTTCCAAGGCTGTAAATCTTTACAGAAGTAGATTGCCTCAGCTTCCCTCAGAGTAGCAGAAGAGGAGGGGAGTAAAATCACTAACTAGATAATAAACCAAACCAAATTAAAGTGGGTTTCACTCTTAAGTTGATTCAGAATTGTGTTGTTGCTAGGTGCCATCAAGTAAGCTCTGACTCATATACACCATATATACAGCACAAGAAAATACTGCCCAATCCTGTAGAATCCTCACAATCTTTGCTATGCTTTAGCACATCATAATAAGCACTGTATCAATCCATTTCCTTGAAGGTCTTCCCCTTTTTCACTGACCCTCTAATTTACTAAGAATGATATCCTTCTCCAGGAACTGGTCTCCTCTGACAACATGACCAAAGTAGGTGAAATGAAGTCTGGACATTCTTTCTTCTAAGGAGCATTCAGGCTGCACTTCTTCCAGGACAGATTTATTCTTTCTTCGGCAGTCAGTGGTATTGTCAGTATCTTCCTCAGCACCATTGTTCAAATGCATCAGTTCTTCAGTCTTCCTCATTCATTGTCCAGCTTTCACATGCATATGAGACCAGTGAAAATACCATGGTTTTGGTTAGAAGCACCTTAGTATTCAAAGTGACTTATTTGTCCTTAAACCCTTTAAAAAGGTCTTTTACAGCAGATTTGCCCAGTGCAATATGACATCTGATTTCTTGACTGCTGTTTCCATGAGTGTTGACTGTGGATTCAGGTAAAATGAAATCTTTGATAACTTCGCTCTTTTACCATTTGTCATGATGTTGCTTATTGGTTCAGTGGTGAAGATTTTTATCTTTGTGGTGAGGTGTAACCCATACTATAGTTTTTAATTCATCAGTAAATGCTTCAAGTCATCTTCACTTTCAGCAAGCAACATAGTGTCATCTGCATATTGCAGGTTGTTAATGAGTCTTTCCTCAATCCTGATGCCATGTTCTTCTTCATATACTCCAGCTTCTTGAATTATTTGCTCAGCATACATATTGAATACATATGGTAAAAGGATGTAACCCTGAAGCACACCCTTCCTTATTTTACACCATTCTGTACTCCCTTGTTCTATTCAAACACATCTGCCTCTTGATCTATATACAGGTTCCTCATGAGCACAATTAAATATTCTGGAATTCCCATTCTTTTCAATATTATTCATAATTTGATATGATACACACAGTTTAATGCCTTTGTATAGTCAACAAAACACAGGTAAACATCTTTCTGATATTCTTTACTTTCAGCTAAGATCCATCTGACATCAGAAGTGATATTCCTCATTCCATCTCCTCTCTGAATTCAGCTTGAATTTCTCAAAGTGCCTTGTCAATCTATTGCTGCAATCATTTTTTAATTATGTTCAGAGAAATTTCACTTGAGTGTGATATTAAAGATATTGTGCAATATTTCTGCTTTCTGTTGGATCACCTTTCTTGGAATGGGACAAATACAAATTTCTTCTACTTGTCCAGGTGGCTGTCTTTCAAATTTCTTGGCATTAAAGAGTAAGTGCCTCCAATGCTGTATCTGTTTGTTGGACCATCTCAGTGAGTATTCTGTCAATGCCTGGAGCCATGTTTATCACCAGTTCCTTCAGTGCTGCTGGGACTTCGTCCTTCAGTACCATCGCTTCTTGATAATATGCTAACTCCTGAAATGGCTGAACATCAACCAATTATTTTTTGGTACAGTGACTGTGTATTTCTTTCATCTTCTTTTGATGTTTCCCACATTGTTTAATATTTAGCCTATAGAATCCTTCAATGTTATAATTCAAGACCTGCTTTTTTTTTTTTTCTTCAGTTCTTTCAGCTTCAGAAATGCTGAACATGTTCCTTCCTTTTTGGTTTCCTAATTCCAAGTCTTTGCACTTTTCATTATAATATTTTGCCTTGTCTTCTCAAGCTGTCCTTTGATATCTTCTGTTCAGCTCTTTTATTTCATCATTTCTTCCACTCACAGCTACTCTCCATTTAAGAGCAAGTTTCAGAATCTCTTCTGCCATCCCTTTTGGTCTTTTCTTCCTTTCCTATCTTTTTAATGACCTTTTGTTTTTGTGTGTGTGTGTGTGTGTGTGTAAGATGTTCTTGATGTCATCCCACAACTCATCTGGTCTTTAGTCATTGGTGTTCAATGTTTCACATCTATTCTTCAGACAGTGTCTAAATTCATGTGGTGGAATATAATGAAGGTCATATTTTGCTTCTTGTAGACTTGTTTTAATTGTCTTTAGCCTTGACTTGAACTTGCATGTAAGCAATTGTTCTGTTCCATAGTCAGCTCCTGGACTTGTTTTGATTGGTGACATTGAGCTTCTCCATCATCTCTTTCCATAGATGTAGTCAATTTGACCTGTGTATTGTCTCTGGTGAGATGCACATGTTGTTTATGTCATTGAGAAAAAGACATTTGCAATGAATAAGTCATTGGTCTTGCAAAACTCTTTCATGTAATCTCCAGCATCATTTATATCACTACAGCCATATTTTCCAACTACCAGTGCTTATTCTTTGTTTCCAAGTATTGTGTTCCAGTCACTAATTATCAATAAGTGTGGATTGCATGTTTGGTCAATTTCTGACCACAAAAGTTGGTAAAAATCTGCAATTTCTTAATCATTGGCTTTAGTGGTTGGAGTGTAACTTTGAGTAATAGTAGTATTAACTGATCCTCCTTGTGGGCATATGAATATTATCCCATCACTGACAGCATAGTACTTCAGGGTAGATCTTGAAATGTTTTTTTCAATGATGAATGCAACACACCATTTTTCTTCAGTTTGTCATTGCTAGCATAGTAGACCATAGGATTGCCTGATTCAAAATGGCCAATACCAGACCATTTAACCTCACTAAAGCCTAGAATTAAGAGAAAGGGGTAAAACCCAGTCACTAGTGCTCAGACGGCTCCCTTGTTACCCTCCCGAGAGGGACTGGGTCTCCAGGAGCAAGGGAAGCACGGGCGGGCTGATGCTTACTCACGGATCTGCACTGAACACTTTCCCTTGTTACCCTCCCAAGAGGGACCGGGTCTCCGGGAGCAAGGGAAGCACGGGCATAGCACAGAGTAGCAGGCCGGAAGAGCAGGAGAAAGGGGTAAAACTCAGGGAGCCAAAGAGAAGAGCAAACAGACGAAGGGATTAGGTGAGGAGGGGAAACTCAGGCATGCCCAAAGAAGCAGGCCAGAAGAGCAGGAGAAAGGGGATTAAAAGACAGGAAGCCAGACAGAGGAACAGTCAGCCACAGGGACCCAGGTGGGGGG
>NW_006921702.1:6943329-6944105 GCF_000298275.1 Orycteropus afer afer | reverse complement strand
AAAATTTGGCCTTGGTGACAGAAATAATGCTGGAACTCGTATGGTAGAATTTTGCAAGACCAACGACTTGTTTAGTGCAAACACCTTTTTTCAACAACACAAATCATAGTGACCCTGTTATGAACTTGGGTGAAAGAAAAGGCAATATGCAATAAGAGAGGATCAACACAATATCACTAAGGCAAAGAAGACATAGAGAGGTACACTAGAGTTACACATAACAAAGGTAAATACTATGACCCATATAATCTTGCAATATCAGGAATAATAAACAATAATCTAAGAGTACATACATAAGCAGATAGGCAAACTGAACAGAAATGGATAAGCAAAACAATACTATACCCATGACCATATATAGATTTGATAGAGCATATTTCTATGTACATATTATATGTGCTATAAATATATCCATGTATACATTTATATACAACCATGAAGTAAAGTTATCAAAATTTCTTAGTCATAACCAAACACCTTGAAGTAATAAGCTATTGGGCTTGAGGGCTTAGGACAGAATGTCAGGGGACAGCTAACTCAATTGGTATAACATGACATTGTATACAAGCACAGTGTTCTATGTCCTACTGTCATGAATAGTGATTGGGGTTTTAAAAACAAGGAAGCCACCATCTAATGTGAAACTATTGGTCTCACTCCACATGAAGCAAAGAAGAGTGCAGAAAATCAAAGACACATGGAAAAAAATTGTCCAAAGGACCACTAGAGGAAGGTTCCTGCAAGATGGTGGACTAGGCAGAAGGACTGTACAGACC
>NW_006921702.1:6916234-6923775 GCF_000298275.1 Orycteropus afer afer | reverse complement strand
GTAGTGATACTGCCTCGGAAACCCAAAGAGGGGTTGCTATGAGTCGGGTCCAACTCTACAGCACAAAACAACAACATATATATATATAAAGGAGAATATCTAGTGAAACATTTATCTCACTCCCTCTCTTGAGCCCCAGTCATCATGTTTCCAATCCCTGGGGCAACCAATATCATTTGCTGTTGTTGTTAGTTGCTATCATGGCACCTCTGACTCATGGCAACCTTATGTACAACAAAAAAGAAACATTGCCCAGTCCTCTGCTGTCTTCGTGATTGTTGACATGTTTGATTCCTTTATTGTGACTATTGTGCCAATTTCATGTCATTGAGGGTTTCCCTTGTTTTCACTAGCTCTCTATTAACCATAATATCCTTTTCTAGCAATTGATCATTCCTGATGATATGACATAAGTAAGTAAAAGTCCTCAGTTCTAAGAAGTTTTCTGGATTTATTACTACTTTATGTAAACGTGTCTACATAAATGAGAACATGCTTTATACACTGACCTGCCCTGTGTTCATTATTTTGACAACATATCTTAAAGATTCTTTCAAAGCAGTCCTTAAAAAGCTGCCATATTTCTTTAAATGGTGTCCTTGTCTTTCATTGTATGAATATATTGTAGGTGATTTAACCAGTCTCCTTTAGGAGAGTGTTAATTGTGCTTCCATGTCGTGGATATTATCAGCAATTCAGGGTAGCACTCTTGCTGGTTTGGATGTCAGCAATCTGAGCATTGACTCTTATCCAGTTTGTCTGGGAATACTAGAGGAAAAGGAAGAATCTGGAAAGTTTTTCCTCTCACAATGGAAGACATGTTCTCAGAGAAGTTATATCACTTTATTTGAATGCCCAAGTTCTTCCAATCAAACGCCACAAGAGAATAGGAGGAAAATGTCTAGAAAACATCCTGATGGTCTGTTGCTTATAGATTGTCTGACCCTCCAAATTCTAACAACTCTGTTAGAGATCACACTTTCCTTAAGGAGAATATCACTTACTCTCAAATATTTTTTAAGTGTCTGATGAATTAGTCACTTTTGGATTATTCTGCATTTGCAATTAAGCACAATATTGTTGGGTCTCATTAAGGTCTTGTCATTGGAAGTGATTTGGTTTTCAGGAGCATTGGTTAGGAATGCTTGTGTCAGGGTCTATTCTGTTATTCTTTTCCCTTCACCTTTATAAGGAAAAGGGTTGTAGACTCAAATAGAATTACAAGTTGGATGAGATGGTGTCTCCGTCTCCTCTACTAGAAAGGCTGGGACGAGGGAAAAATAATCCTGCTTTGCCTTGTGTGGCTCTTTGTGTGAGGATCGGCTGCAGTCTTGAGGTTAGCAAATTGCCTGTGGCTTAGGGTTAGCACTGCAAAATTTTCCATCAGGTTGACTCCATCTCATGATTACCTTGTGAATAACAGAACAAAAACTTGTCTGGTCCTGTATGTATGAGTCTATTGTGGCCACTGTGCCTTTTGCATGATTTCCAACCTGGGGACTTCATCTTCCAGAACTATATCAGACAATATCTGTTGTGATCCATAAGATTTTCTTTGGCTAATTTTGGAAGTAGATTGCCAGGCCTTTCTTATTAATTTTAGTCTGGAAACTCTGCTGAAACTTGTCCGGCATGAGTGTCCCACCGGCCACCACAGTATAAAAAAACACAGATGGATGATGGCAATAAGGGTTAACTAATACCAAAAGGCCTGCACTACCTGCTTAGAGTTTGGAAATAATAACCCTGGAAAATGGAGATGGAGGAAAAGCCTGAAATAGCTCAGCATTACCTCCCTCTGCATCCTAGAATCACTGAAATTATTCCTAATGGGTCAAACTCAATGGCATTTAGTCCAGTGTAACATGAAGTCACGGGAGGATTTCTTCTTTGTCCTACCTGGTTTCCTAGAGCTAACCTTGGATACAGACTCCAATGTTAGGTTTATGGCTACTGACTGTGAAGCTGTTTGGCAAACTGAAGCTCTATAGATCCTGCTGAGCCTGTAAGAGCATTTGGTTGGTTAAGTGTAGAATTTAAAAGTATATATTTGAATTTTTAGCTGGCCTTGTGCTCTCCACTCTACATTAGATCCACAGGTTCAATGAATCTGAAGCAGGTGCTTCCCACAGGTGTGCTAACTGCCTGGCACCTGAGGGCAGCTCATTTTGTGAACGATGTCAGCAACTAGGAATCTGGTGTTTCTTCTCCTCTGCTCTGTTTCCCAGGGTCCAGCACAAAGTTGTTGGTCTCAGCAGGTATACTGGAATGAACCCAGCTGTGAGCTCAAGCAGATTTTCATTAAAATCTGTGGCTTTGGGCAAGTCATTTACTTGAAATATTAATTTCCTGATTTGCCAAACAGAGATAATAGTACTAGTACTTACCTCACAAAACATGAAAATGATCAAGGCAAAGGGCCTGGCATTAAGATTGGCGTGTGAGAGAGGACATGCAATAAATTTGAAGTTCCTGAGTGTGAAAAACAGTTAAAGTGCTCCACTGCTAACCAAATGTTTGGAGATTTGAGTCTACTCAGAGGCACCTTAGAAGAAAGGTCTGGCGATATACTTCAAAAAAAAAAAAGCTATTCAGAACTCAGCAGAGCACATTTCTACTGTGACACCCATGCAGTTGCCATGACTCACAGGCAACTCCAGAGTCACTAGTTTATTTCTTTCTTCCCTCACCATCACCCCAAGCAACCATCACAGTACTGTAAATTGAACATTTTTGTGTTCTAAAGTATCTCCTCAGATTCCACAAAAGCCTCCTTACACACGTTACCATTCATCATGCAACTCGATACAAGCCTATGTATGCCTTGACATAAAGAAATGAGATTGAAGTAAAGAAAATCACAAAAGCTGAAAATTCAGCCCTGAGCTGCTCTCATTTTCAGCTCTGAGGCAAAAGCCTCCTGACATCTTTTGGCTTAGACAGTGGGAAGCAGGGGAGTGGCTGCTGACATTTTGAAAGGCTGGAAAACATTTTTCTAAGCTGCCTGGTCATGCAGAAACAATTTTTATCTATTTATTTGATAGAAAGCAATGCAGCTTCTCCAGCTTTTAGGAAAAACTACACTGCTTCTCTAAAGGTTTTTGGAGCTTCTGTATAAATGCTAAGGAGCTCTAGTGGCGTAGCACCTAAGGCATTTGACTGCTAAACAGAAGGTTGGCAGTTGAAACCCAACAGCCTCTATGGAAGGAAGACTGGGCAATCTACTTCCGTGAAGATTTACCACCTTGGAAACCCAAAGGGGGTCACCATGAGTCACAATCGACTTGACAGCAGTAAGTTTGGTTTTGGTTTTGGTATAAATGCTACTCCTTCTAGAGATTATTGTTTTTCTTGTTAGCTGCCATTGAGTTTGCCCCTAACTCATGGCAATTCCAAGCACAATGGAACAAACACTGACTGATTCTGTGCCATCTCCATGATCAATTGCCAATAGAATTTTGTTATGTGTAGGGTTCCTTTCCTTCCAACTACCTGATTTTCTGAAGTAGACTGACAGCCTTTCTTCCTAATGTGTCTGAGTCTGGAAGCTCGGCTGAAAACTGTTCACCATCATAGCAATACATAGCTTCCACTTGAGTAACAGTTGTGCATGTGGTGTATTGGCCAGAAATCAAACCTGGGCCTCTTGCACAGAAGACAAAAACTTTATCACTGAACCACCAATGTTCCTCTACTAGAGATTAGTTAGCACTAATTTTTCCAGAAATGCAGCTAGATTAGAAGATACAGTGTTCTCATTGTACAACCTCTAACAGATGGCAGGATTAAGTTTGGGCTTATGTATTATACTCAGATTTCTAATGCATCCAAGGAGATTTCATTCTAAATTCATTTTTTTTTTAACAGGACAGGCTTGAACCATCAGGATGTAGCATTAGAACCTCAGGAGTTGCATTTGCCCTAGAATTGGGAAAGGTAGGGTGAGAGTGAGACTAGAGTGCCAGTGACCTTGCAGGTACAGTATCCTTGTTAGCCTGAGAGGTGGGGTGTGAATTGTGCCTCCAAGGCACTATGATTCACCCAGTGGTTCTACAGCTGACTCATGGAGCCGTCACTCTCCACATCTGAGTCTCCCACGCAAAAGAGGGAGATGCTAGCTCCTCTCCTTGAGTCAATATTACACACTCTGCACTTCTGCCTCCTCTTTTTCTTACCTAAGTTATATTTTTCCTTAATTATAATGTTTTGTACTCTTGTAGCTCGAATTCTCAAGGAGGAACCTCCTACAAATGGACTGGTCTTACATTTGAGTCATTCTCTGATAACTGTATTTTGAGTAGATACTCTCTAGAATAGTGACATCAGAAATATAATGTGAATCTCATATGTAATATTCTAGTAGTCACATGAAGAAAGTAAAAAGAAACAGGTAAAATTAATGTAATAATATATTTTACCCGAATATATACAAAATATTATCATATTAACAAGTATTACATATAAAAATTAATGGTATTTTTATACTCAGTCCAAATCCAGTATGTATTTCCCACTGATACAACACAATACAATGCACTGCCATTGAACTGGATCTGACTCATAGTAACCCCTTCTTGGGTTTTTGAGGTGGTATCACTACGGAAGTGGATTCTTCCTAGGAGTGGCTGGTGGGTTTGAACCACCACCCTTCTGGTTATCAGTCAAATGCCTTAGGCACTATGTTGTTGTTGTTATTTGCCGTCGAGTCGGCCCCAACTCATAGCGACCCCTCCTTGGGTTTCCGAGGCAGTATCACTACGGAAGTAGGATTGCCCAACCTTCTTTCCAAGGAGTGGCTGGTGGGTTTGAACCGTCAGCCTTCTGGTTAGCAGTCAAGTGCTTTAGCCACTATGCTACCAGAGCTCCCTTAGGCACTATAGCACAACTCAATTCAAATTGTCCCTATTTCAAGTGTTGGGTAGCCACCAGTGGCTCATGGCTACCATATTGGACAGCGTAGCTTTAGAAACCATGTGCCAAGGAATCAGAGGAAACAGTGGTGAATAAGACAATATAAGAAATACATTTGGTAGAATATTGCCAGGTGCTCTTTCAGAATTCCTGAGATTATTTAAAAAACAGAACAGTACACTTTCCATTGCTGTTTTCGTTAGATGTTGTTGAGTCAATGCTGACTCATCGCAACCCTATGGACAACAGAATGAAACATTGCCCGATCTTGTGCCATCCTCACCATCCTGGCTATGCCTGAGGCCGTTATTGCAGCCCCTGTGTCAATCCATCTTGTTGAGGCTTTCCACATTTTTCGCTAACCCTCCACTTTACCAAGCATGAAAACTTTATGAATAGCACTGAAACATTTTCTGGTATATTATACTACTATAATACTACTATACGACCTACTGTAAGAATGACAATAGAAATATAATACTGTAAAACAGAGGTTACTCAAAGTGAGATCAGCAGCATGTGCATGACTTGAAGGCTTATTAAAAATACAAGTTCTTGAGCCCTAACCCAAACCCACCAAGTAAGAAAGTCTGGGGTAAGGCTAAATTTGAAACCCACTATCATACATTACACGTATCCACATCCAGGCACTGGATGGCCCATAAAAACCTCACTTCTGGTACCCAGCCCTCTTTCTCATAACTCAAGCTTTCTATCCTCTGAGGTTTGGGCTACTTTTCTGTGCAAACCTCCAGACTCTCAGCATTCCCAGAATTCCTCTAAGTGGGTATTTTAGTGGGAAAATTATTCTTCCTTCCCCAACAGCCTTATATATCATACAGGAACTGACATACCATCTATTTCTACTTCGTTCTCTTTAGGGAGCTCTAGTGGCACACTGGTAAAGGCGTTTAGCTGCTAACTTGGAGGTTGGAACCCACCAGCCACTCTGCAGGAGAATAATGAGGCAATCTGCTTCTGGAACGATTTACAGCCTTGGAAACCCTATGAGATAGTTTTATTTTGTCCTATAGGGCTGCTATGAGTCAGAATCAATTTGATGGCAGCGTTTTTTTTTTTTTTTCCCCCTCTTTACTTGCTAGATTCTTCTCAGACTTGGCCTCAAAATGACCAGCAAAAGTTTCAACTTTTTTTTTTTTCCTTTCTTGACAAATACAACTAGTTTATCTTAGTCATTACTGTGCTAAATTTTTGCATAATGCTATACTGGAATGTATGAGTATTTTAGTTTTTGATGTTATGTGCTGTAGAGGTATGAGTATAGTGATGGAAAATCTTTATGCACCAAGAGACAATTTTTAGATTACTATAAAAATTGAAATAATGGTTTTGGGAAGAAAAAAAAAAACTTGAATTTTAATGTGAACTCTGCCCCCAACATGTTACCTGATGTTGAGCAAGATGCACCCCTTTTCTGCTCATTAGTTTCATCACAATTGAGAGTAAAGGTTGAAGTGAATTCATGTTATCCAAGTTGCATTCCTTGGATTTCAGCTGTTCCAAGTAGATTCTGAGCCTTTTGCAAAGAAATCGTGGGAAGAAAAAAAAATCTGGAGCAAAATGTACTTTGAAAACCGGTGGAGTCTATAATCCTGAAGTTCTTTCCAGCATGAAATGTAAGTGATGTTGCAGTATTTCTGGGGAAAAACATGATAACAATAAGAAGGGGCTAAACTATCAGACCAAATCAAACAAACCAACTCTGAGGTCACATTCAGTCCTCACTAGGCTGAGGTTTAGACAGCTGAGTAAGAACAGAAATTTAGGGACAAAATCATTGAGCATAGCAACTTGGAGTTAGAGAGCCGGGATGCAGTGAAATAGAGCCTGGCCTTGTAGCAGAGAAGCTTATCATCAATGGCCACCCTGGCCACACATGTTCTACCTAAGCATAGGTGTGATAAGATGTTGTGTGTTTGGGGCACTGGGGGTGGGGACTGATGCTCTGAGCTGCTTCTTTGGTGTCTGGTCATCCTGTTTGTCTTTCATGGATATATTTGCCAGCATGTAGTTTATGGTTTGAGGAAATTAAACTTTTAATCTTTAAAAGACATGGGAAAACACACTCTGGTGGTTAATTTTATGTGAAAGTGGGGGTCCTTCAATACAAAGACTTACCTAGGCTATGATGTGCATTTATCTGGTAAAACATTAGTCTAGTTGCTATTATAAAGTAGTTAAGTGTGACTAAATCAGTTAGCCTCAAGTAAAGCAGATTACCTTTCATAATGTGGATGGGCATCAATCAATTAATTTAAGGCCCTAAGAGAAAAGGGAGTTTTCCTAGAGTGCTCTTTGTCTCCAGACTATAAATAGACATTTTGCCAGAACACTATCAGTCTTCACTTTTCTTGTTGCATGACCTATGGATTTTGGGATACAAGCTTGCAGAAATCTCCAGCTTGTCACCTGACCTATGGATTTGGGATCTGCCAGCTTCTCACAATCACATAAGCCTATGTCATGAAGTAAATCTCCCTCTCTCAGAGAAAGAAGGGCTGCTGATGACAGGGAGACAGCTCAGGGGGCAGGAATCCATGAAGGGATGGACACAGGGAAGAGGTAACTATCGGGAGGAAGTAGGAGGGGAGATGTTGTATTGTGGTAAA
>NW_006921702.1:6908558-6915883 GCF_000298275.1 Orycteropus afer afer | reverse complement strand
ATATATAAAATCTCATTGGTTCTGTTCTCCAGAGAACCTAAGATACATACATTTTGTTGATATGTCCATTACTTTATCACTTACAGTTCTTTGTTTTCCATAAACAAAAATCATTTTAGCTAATTTAAGGGAAATGAAACTTGAAAAATACTAGATGCTTTTGAGGAAAATGCAGAATAACAGACATTAGCCATGACTAAAGCAGGGAAGATCCTGGGTTCAAGGAGCTTCAATGAACCAGGTACAAAGGAATAAATGGATGATCATGCCAGAGCATTGCCGAGGGAAGAAGTCAATTCCTGCCATCCACACTCTTTAGACCAGTCTACATGAGGCCCAAGGGAAGGGAGTAGGATTGGCCTTGTGAAAGATAAATCCATCCTTTGCTAATTAGTGGTCCCATATTGTGTGTGATAGTTCCCCAAAAACTGTAATTATGAATGTGGTGCACACATACCATATCTGTGATGCCCTCACCCACAGGTTATCTTGAACAACATAAATTTATTATTGTGATGCACACACAGGTTGTTCACTAATAGCATCACATTCACCTGATTAGATCCACAACACACAAGGCATTTCCAGAGTGTTAGTATATGGAAACTAGAAAGCACATTATATACAAGACAGCAAACAATACATAGAAATCAATATTCACTCTTAAATGACAGTTTCATGATGATGAATAGATGTTTACTCTTGTATCACTGAGCAGACACATCTCTTGGGTGGCTCTGCCGCCTTTGCTGCTTGTCTAGCTCTCAGTAGCTTAGTAGCTTCAGGACAGTACTGGACCAGCTTGAAGCAGAACTGTTTTATTGGCCTCCCCACATGTGGTGTACAGGGGCTCAGCAAGCAGGCTGCCTGTACTTCAGTCAGATCTCCTATCATATCACACAGGCTCTCTTTAGTGCTTCAGATAACTCCCGCCCCATCCTTCAGACAGGATCCATGCCCCTCTCCATGCACCTACAAATAAGTTTCTGCTGTTGCTTGAGTCTGGTCATAGCTGCTTTCACAGCCCCAAGCTTGTTACAGTTTTTGGCCAGCTCCTCTCAGACCTCTCTGCTGCCACTTCTCTGCTCAGCAGATGCCAGCTTTAGCTTCTTCCGGCCTCTGCTGCTGTTTCTCTTGGATTTGCCTTCTACCAGTTCCAGAATTACTACTGTTTCCGGTGCCAGTGCCTCCTGATGAATTTCCAGTCTCTTATCAATAAGATTGATATCTAGGGGAAAGTGGGGGTTCTTCAATAGAAAGCTTCTGTGTCCCTAAGGGGCATGCTTACCCCTTCTCCAAGAGCAGCACATTCTCAGTCTTCCACCTGGGAAGCTCCTATGAAACTCCAGCTTCCTAGACTTTTATTGGACTCACCATGGGTTTACTCAGCATGCTCAGTTACACACAGACATAAATATGCACTAAAAGAAGACTTTTTCCTATGAGGCAGTCTTAGCTCATGTTTCAGAAGTACAAACAGCCTGAAGGAGAAGGGCAGCAAAGGAACTTATGCCCATGACCTACTTGCTCCTTCATAGTCAACATAAAGATGATTCACAGTGGCTGCAATTATGAGCACAGGTAGAGCAGGGATTGTGAGGCTAGCACAGGAATGGGTAGTGTTTTGTTCTATTGTACATAGGGTCACTATGAGTCAGAGCCAACTCGATGGAACCTAATAACAACAACATCATCAGGTTAATGTATAGCATTATTTTTTCCCTGTATCACAGCTAACTCAAACTTAACCATATATGGCCTATCACTCAAAAGCACATCTCCATCACTGACCTGAAATTCTGTGGCTATGAAACAGAGTGATTTTAAAAGGCTCTGACATGGATATAACCAAAGAACTTAATCTTAGAGATGTTCTTCTTTAGAGAGTAGAGAAAAGGTGTGAAATTATAAGCAATCTAAAAGAGAGTAGGATAAGTGATGGACTGAGAGGACTCACTTTTAGTGAGCACCTATGTGCCTTTTGATAAAATTCAGCAAAAATTCAATCCCCAAAATATGGAGATTGATCCAATCCCCACTTGCCTACTTCACCATCATACTGGCATTAGTTGCCAATAATTAGTGGTACTCTCTCTCTCTGACCCTGGCCATCCAGAGCTAGGCCAATTCTCACAGGTTAAAAGGACACTATTCTTTTAACTGCCAAATAGGGAGATAACAGTCAAAAGTTTGGGAGTTCATCTTCTCCTTTTGGGTTTGATAATTCACTGGAACAACTCACAGAGAGCACTACTTTAAGATTATAGATTTATTTTAGCAAAGGATATAGATCAGGATCTTCGTAAGGAAGAGACACATGGGTAAGGTGTGGGAGAGTCCCCAACATGAAACTTTCATGTTTCAAAGAAGGTAAATCACCTTCCTTTTGCCAATCAGGAATCTCTGAATCTGTGTTCAGGGCTCTGTCTCTGTCTCAGTGTTGAGACAGTCATAATTGAGCTCTCATTGCATGTGCATGATAAGCTGAATAATGCCTTCTGAGATTAGTTGACATTGTCTTACCAGGTGAATCTTTTCTGGTCTGGCCAGCCCCTACATATTAGCACAAATCCTCAGGTATAGTCTGAAGGCTTCAGATAAAGGTACCTCAATTACTGCCAAGGTTACTTCACAGAAATCAAGAACAAAGGCCAAAATTGTTTTCTATTACCACATTGTACCCATATACATTTTCCCATTTCATACTTAACAATACTCCTGTGAGTTAGACAGGTATATTATCCCTTCTTTATGGATTAAGAAACAGGTTTTAGGAAGCTTCAGGGTTTATAGGAGAATGCAGAAGTATAGAGTCATGTAGAGAATGAAGGCTTTAGATGTAGGACCCACCAGATTTGTCTTAGTTTTACTACTTACTTGGCATGTAACCCACTAGATATGTTTATTTAAATACTCTGAGCACCAGTTATCTCATCTTTAAGATAACATAGCACAAAACATATGATAACATATACCATATAAACTTGTGAAAATTAGATTTAACACAGGCAATATGTTTAGTGCATTAGCATGTTACTAACTATTCTCTCATGTTCACTCCAAAGACACAGATCAGTCAATTCTGAGCTAGAGACCTGAATGCACCCTGTCTGACTCCAGAACCTCTGAGCTATCCTCTAGCTTTACTCAGCATAGGAAGCCCCATTAGGGGACAAATTCAAGCATACTCATGAGAGCAGCAATTGTGAGTCTAGCATCTCAATTGTCAGTCACACAGATCTAAGCATTGTCATTGAACATATAACACACACACAATACAGGGCTGACACTAGCTGCTCTGTGTGCTTGCCTTACACAGCTTTGTACAGTGCTGCCCTAGAGTAAGGTTTATAGTATTAGACTTACATTTGCCATACACACAGCAGTAGACACCAGGACCAGTACAGGAAAGTGTTAACATCTATGTCTAGTGACAATTGCCATTAAAGCCATTGCACACAGCTTCTTCCAGGTTATAGTTTTAGCTTCCTAGTGCTTCTGTAACACAAATACCACAAGTAGGTAGCCTTAAAGAATATAAATTTACTTTCTCACAGTTCTAGAGGCTGAAAGTCCAAATCAAGGTTTTGGCCATGTCAGTTCTTTCCTTGTAGGTGGTCCTGGATGTTTCTTGGTTCCTTGGCTTTTACACAATCCTCCCATGGCATTAGTTTCTCCATCCAAGGAGGGTCTATCTCTGTGTCTAGTCTGTTCTTTTTATAACTCAGAAATGATTATATTTAGACCTATGCAACTCTGGTATGGTAATTAGCATAATAAAAAAAAATTCTATTTCCAAACATGATTACATCCATAGGTTCAGGGATTAGGATTCTAAGACATATTTTGGGGAGATAAAGTTTATTCCATTACATAGTTCATTCCATTGAGAATTTTATCAATTAATTCCTTTAATGGCAAGAATATTTCTCCACAAAATTTTGAACTAGCTACTGCTAGACAAAAAGTAATATTGACTTTTTCATAATTTTAAGTTGTAAACCTAGACACATACTTGTTAATCCCCAGGTCTCCATCATGTCATGGTCTATAACTGGCAATAAATTTGACATCTGGAAATAAGTTGATGACTCAGTAGACTTCACTTTCAATTTCTGGTCCTTCCTATTATCCCCTGTAGGTTTGTTCTGATCTCTAGAGTATCTATAAATTGAGAAATGCAAAGGGTATTAGTATTTCCTACTTCCTTTGTTTCTGCCCTGTTCATCTGGGGCCATGTTTAGTACCTCACATTATCTAAGATACATAGTGCTTCTTTAACAAAAGATTCCACACTGGGTGGCTTTAAAGAGCAGATAATTATTTTTCTCACAAACAAAGAGGCTAGAAATCTGAATTCCCCAGCTCTAGGGAAAGGTCCTTCTTTGTTTCTTTTAGTTACCTTCAATTCTTGGCATTTCTGAGCTTGTAGATGCAAAAATCTTCCCCCTGTGTGTCATTCTCTGCATCTGTTCTGCTGTTTTTATTAGACAGCTCTCAGAAATAACTATATTAAGGACCTACCCTCCACCACTGTGACCTCATTAATGTAACATGTGACCATGTGACTTCATTAACATAACACAAGAAAACCCTTGTTCCCAAGTAAGGTCACATTCATAGGTACAAGAAGGGGTTAAGACATCAACATAACTTTTGAGGTTATACAATTCAATCTGTAACACACATACACTAACGTAGATCAAGACTTTTGAGTGCATGATGCTCTGATTGATATAGTTCATATTTTAATGATTTACAACTCAAACCTTCATAACACTGAATTAAGATACTTAACATCCTTCTATTTCAGTTCCCTTGTCTGCTAAGTAGAGATGACAATGCATATCCCAGGAAGTAGAAGAGAAATTTCAATGAGATAATGTGAATAAAATGCCTAAATAGTGTTTATTTTACATGAGACATTCAATAAATATTAGCTTTTTTTTTTCTCTTACCATTTACTGGTTTTAACTTAGACTGCACAAATTAAAGAGTTCATAGAACTGTCAAACTAAATTTCAAAGTCTCCCTCATTAAGATACATCAGACATCTCTTTCTCCCTCATTCTCATTATGCATAAGCTATACTACAAAAAAAAAAAAGAAACAAAAACAACAACAACTGTCAATCAAAGAAAACAGAGCAGACTGAAAGGGGACACTAACTGTATAGCATGCCACCACAGGCAAAATTTCACTCCAAAACAAAAGCAGATGGATGTATTAATTGAGAAAGATGACAACACACCTTTTGTTAAGTTCACTTCATAATGAGTAATTATTAGAATATATATAGACACTGCATGGGGCCAAAAAAAAAAAAAAAAGTCTTTAACAAACCTATAGTAGAGCCATTACACTATGTGTCATTTTCTGAAATTTCATAAAAAAAAAAAATGTTAGACACATAATTTCCACCAAAAAAGAAGGTCACAAAAGAATTAAGGAAAATGAGAATAGAGATTAGCATTTGTTGCCAAAGATGTTTGAAGAAATATACTTCTCATTAAGTAAGCTGGACTTCCAACAGTTTTCAGTAATTTGGGGTAGACTAGAAAGACCCATTCTCCCAAAAATATTTCCCTACCAACCCGGTGATGCATTAAATCACTTTTTCAGACCCATTTCAGTCTCCCTCTAGCTCTGCGTTTCAATGCTTTTATCCAGATGGTTCTGCTGGTGAGTTTAGTTAGTGATCCATGGAGCACAATTCTGTGTTCCCATTTTCTTCAGCCTCCCCAAGTCTTTCCATCTATTACTGAAGCTCATGGGGGCCAGTTACAAGATCACTGGGTGGGAGGAAATCAGAAGAGCTCCAGGTACTTAACAAGTGACTCTCAACTGAGAACCTTAAGGCAACAGTGATTTGCTCCTGGAGAAGTTTCAAGAATTCTACACCTACGTGGCTGACCATTTAATGGAGCAGTACCTAAGGGATCTGGATGCTAACCAGAAGGTTGACAGTTCAAATCCACCAGCTGCTCCATGGAAGGAAGATGAGGCAATCTACTTCCATAGAGATGTACAGCCTTGGAAAGACAATGAGGGTCACTATGAGTCAGAATCGACTTGATGGCAGTGGGGTGGGTTTGGTTTATGGCTGACCCTGATGAGAGTGGAATGAGGGAAGAAAACAGTGGAAGATAATGGTTCCTTCAGCCCAGAGGGAGGTAAAAACAACAAAACACACTCCTGTCAAGTCGGACCTGACTCACAGCAACCCCTCCTTGGGTCTCCAAGGCAGTATCACTATGGAAGTAGATTGCCCAACCTTCCTTCAGAGGAGATGGAGGTAAACTCATTTATAAAGAAGCTGAGTCTCCTGTAAACAAATATATCTGAAAGAAGCCCACTGTTAGAAGGGAAATTAGAGGGTTATTTGTTCATCTTGTGGTTTGATTTTGATAAAAAGTCAGAAAAATTCTATATATCTCATAATCTAAATTCACTACAGATATGTTAAAATTTCCTATCATTTATATACACTATTAGTGCCCTCAGGGCATGAACCATGCATATTTTTGGTTTGCACATAGAAAACTCTAAATACACTGTGATCAAATGGATGAAAAGCATGTGTTAAAAAACTTCAGACACCATTACTTTCCTCAGTGCTTTAAAAAAAAAGTGTAAAAAGCAAAAGAAGAATGGAATTTTAATCTTTTATATGCTCTAATCTGATCATGACCACTTTTTTTTTTCCTTTGGTTATTAACTAACTCTGTTCTCAGTTATCTCTTATTGATTTTTCTTGTGTTCAATATCAAGCTCTCTAGTCTACATCTTCTGTTTCTTCCTCATTATGGAAAAGTGTTGGCAAGAGGCCTTGCATATCTAACACAATGTTGAAAGAAAAGAACAAAGGAAGAAGAGTCACACTTCCTGATTTTAAAACATAATATACACCACAGCAATCAGAACAGCCTAGTACTGGTAAAATAATAGAGACATAGACCAGTGAAATAGAATTGAGAGTCCAGAAATAAACCTTAATTTTGACAAGGGTGCAAAGTCTGTTCAATGGGAAAAAATAGTCTCTTCAGTAAATGATGCTGAGAAACTTGTATATCCACATGCAGAAAAATTAACAGGATCCATGTCTCATGCCATTAAAAACAAATCAAAGGGATTAAGGATCTAAATACGCAAACTAAAATAATTAAATTATTGGGAGAAAATCCAGGGGCAATGTTGTTGGGCATGGCTTTTAATAATGGATTATCAAATATAATAACAAAACACAAGAAGCAAAAGACAAAATAAATAAATGGGAACTCATAAACTTTTATTCATAAAAAGAAAAGAAAATGAAAAGACAACCT
>NW_006921702.1:6904627-6908296 GCF_000298275.1 Orycteropus afer afer | reverse complement strand
TGAGATACCATTTCACTCTCACTAGGATGGCTAATATGAAAAAAAAAAAAAATCAGAAAACTGCAAATGTTGGCAAGGACATGGGGAAATTGGAACACTTATCCATTGCTGGTGAGAATGCAAAATGGAACAGCCACAGTAGAAAACAGTGAGGCAGTTCCTCAAAAAACCAAACTACCCTATGACCCAGCAATTTCAGTCCTAGGTATATGCCTAAAATACTTCAAAGCAAAAACTCAAGCAGAGATTTGTACACCAGTGTACATTGCAGTACTATTCACAATAGCCAAAAGTAAGAAACAAACAAAATGCCCATCAACAGATGAATGAATAAACAAAATGTGGTACATGTGATAGAAAATTACTCAGCCAGCAGGAGACGTGAATTCTTCATAAATGTTACAATATGTATGGAACTTGAAGACACTATGCTGAGTGAAATAAGTCAATCAAAAAGGGACAAACATTGTATGAACTCATTTATATAAAAAGATGAGATGAGGCAAATGTACAAATACTAAAGTTTATTAGTGTTATTAAGAACAGGGTTGCACAGCCAATTATTGCAATTGCTGTTTGTAAGTTGTACACCTATAAAAAGGTGAATTGGCAAAAACTGCATGATATACTTAAAATAATATGCCAAAAGCAAAAGTAATTGATTTTGTTCAATCAAACATAAACAGCAATTGTTTATATTCAGCCAAAATCCTCATGGGTTTTTGTCTCTTGGTTTGAAGGTTTAGAGTCATGTTTTAATGGGACATCCCAATTAATTGGCCATAAAATGTGTTTAATGTTCTTGTTGAGTCTCCTAGTACATTATATAGTACTTGGGTTCTTAAAAGCTTGCAAGCAGCCATCCAAGGCACAGCAATGTTCTCTATTTGCCTATGACAACAGAGAAGAAAGGAGAGTCAGGAATAGGAGGAGGATATGGAATAAATTAGGAGCTCTGATGGTGTAGTGCCTAAGGCATTTGACTGCTAAACAGAAGGTTGGTAGTTCAAACCCACCAGCCACTCTTCAGAAGGAAGTTTGGGCAAACTACTTCCATAGTGATATTGCCTCGGAAACCCAAAGAGGGGTCACTATAAATCGGATCCAACTCTATAGCAATGAGTTTTAAATGGAATAAATTGCCTCCATAAACAACTGCCACTTTTGTCATGGGATAAGAACTGGATGATGCCCAGCTATCATTACTGACCATTTTGATCAAAGATTCTATAGAAAGATCCTGATCAAAAGGGGAAAATGTAGAACAGAATTTAAAATTTTCATGGACTGTAAATTTTCTGGAGCCATGGAAGCTGGATGCACCCCTGAAACTATTGCTCTGAAATAATCTTTAAACCATAAACCAAAAGTATCCCCTGGCATCCTCTTAAACTAAATAGGAATGTAGCTTAACTAGAATGTCTGGCATTAGCATTATGCTCTTTCAAGGTCTATCTATATGAGATCAAATTGACAATAGCAACTGGAAAGATTAGATACGAAAAGTGAAGCAGTGAATTTATATGTTAATGGAGGAAGAACAACTCAGAAAAGGAGATTGAGAATGGTGGCCCAACTTGAAGAATGTAATCAATGTCACTGAACTATGTGTGTAGAAACTGTTGAACTAATGTGTGTTTTGCTGTGCATATTCTCAACATCAAAAGGTAAAAGAAAAGTCTTGGGAAGTTCCAGAGAAACCTGAATAAAATAACACTAGTTAGCAATTTGTTTCCTTTCCCTTTGGAAGCTGATTGTGTTATAAAAGTGGTAATTATATTTTATTCTTTTAAGTAAGTTGCATCAAGATCCATGTGGCCCTTTTTTCATAATATAGATTTATATTAAGAAAAAAGAAACCTTAACCCAGGGGGGATATCTTGATCAAATCTTCTTGAAGACTGTAACAACTTGTCTCCTGTGTTTCTTCTACACTAGATAATAAAAAGAAATTTGTCCCTCAGGGCCCCAAATGAGAGAAGAGAGTTATAAGGAGATTTAGCTATGAATCAAACTTTTCTGCCAAAATAAGTAGTATGAACTGTTAGGTCAGCTCCACCCACTCTTAGATATAGATTTCCAGTTCTGCCCAAGAGATTGAATGGGCTGAAGGAACAACCCTTGGTGTTCAACCCCTCAGCCCATGACTGGAAGCTAATGGCTGTGCCATGGAAACCCTACCTTTAACACATGGCTGGAGGCTGCTTGAGGAAAAACTTGAATTATACTTAGCATTGTCTCTGGGAATGAAAGGATAGTAAGAACCTCATGATTGATGTCTGCCTCTTGGTTTCTTGAAACTAATATCTACTATTCCCTTTTTATTAAAAGAATCAAATAAGGCCCAGTTCAAAGGGAGACTTCATCCATAAATTGATATCTTGCTTGAAAAGAAAGAAAAATTATTCAGTGTCAATCTTCCAGTATCTTTCCATTCTCCACATTCCTCAACAATGGCTTAATAATATAATTTACAAATTCTCTCATGCCATGCTTTTCTTCTATAATTTTCCATTTGATAAGCATTCTCACATGGACATGTTATCAGGAGTGGCCAACCCCTTGAGAAATACATTATGCTTTGTAAAGTCGAGAGTCAGCAAAAAAAAAAAAAAGAAAAGAAAACTCTCAATAAGATGGATTGATATAGTGCCTGCAGCAACGGGCTCAAACAGAGGAACTATTGTGAGAATGTCTCAGGGGCAGGCAATGCTTCGTTCTGTTGTACATAGGGTCACTATGAGTTGGAACCAACTCTATGGCACCTAACAACAGCAAAAATGAGCATTATCAAGTGATAAGAGTAAATATCGGGCAGTTTCGTTCTGCTCTGCATGGGGTCACTATGAGTTGGAAATGACTCGACGGCACCTAACAACAAAATAACAACAAGAGTAAAAAAGACTGAGCATTTCCAGTGCTATTTATTATCTGTTTCCACTGCAACCTTAATATTACTCAAACTTCTTGGCATTCTTTTTAGTTTTTTAACTCTTTTAAATATATTTGTTCTTTTACATATTTTTTACAGCTGATTATGCATTTTAGAATTCTTGACCGTATTAGTATGTCACGGACACATTTTCTCTATGCAATAATCTTATTATTTATATAAGACTAATCAAGTTTCTACATCAGACATTCACATTATCTAAAAGGATCCAATAATCCATTGTGTTCTACAGTGAGTATTTATATTATGGGTAACTACTGTTCTTTCCTAATCCTTCTAGCAGCAGCAACAATTTTTCCTATGGAAAACTGATTCTTGCTTATTCAGTGTTATAACTGTCAAGCATGAGATATGATCCTCTACCATTCCCATTTCAATAAGCCCTCATAAAGAAATGGGCAGATGATCCAGACTAGAGTAATGCCACTCTTACTCCTGGTATTTTAAATCTCAAGCACAATTCCTTGCCTTTCTCATCTCTATTGATCTTTCCTTCTACTTTACCCTGGCCACCCACTTTCATGACCATTCCTAAATTTCTCCATTACCAACAACTGTCCCACTCCATTATTACAATTTCAAGCACTCAGTCTCTGAACATTACTTCCTACCTTCTATTATTCCAACCTCAACAGTGCTTCTACCCTTTAGACCTACAAATTTCTTTCTTTCATCACTCACCTCCTTACCTCCTGTCTTCATAAGCATTCTTTAGA
>NW_006921702.1:6901766-6904447 GCF_000298275.1 Orycteropus afer afer | reverse complement strand
ACACAATTGTGGGAGGCCTGTCAAGTCTAAGATCTGTAGGTCAAGCAACAGGATAGATTCCAACAGGCTTGTGTTCCAATATCCATAGATTAAGTAACAGAAAGGATGAAGAATGGAAAATTTGTGGAAAAAATGTCTATTCATAGTCTGGAGGCAGAATATACCACAGCAAAAACTTTCCTTTTTCTCTTAAGGTCTTCAAATGATTATATGAGGCCCACGCACATTATGGAGAGTAATGTATTTTACTTAAAACAAGCAGATTTAAGCACATGGAGCTCCTTTATAATACATCAGGACTAGTGTTTGACCAAACAACTGGGCACCATAGGCCCAGCCAAGTTGGCATGTGAAATTAGCAATCATATCTCCTTAGGGGTCTTCATGATACAGGCAGTCCCTGACTTATTATATATTTGAGTTATGATGAACCACACTGAAAACTGTCCCTTTTTTTTTTTGGTACATTTTATTGTTAGTAATATGTACTACATACAATGGTGTAGCACATTATTTGTTGATGGATGTAACATTTCCAATCCCCAAAGAATATAAAGATTGGATTTATAAATATAGTGATAATAAAATGTAATAAAAATTAATGTAAATAAAATAAACGAGTTATTTGACTTACGTCAGAACTGACTTTTGACAATAGTCATCAGAGTGGAACCTTGTTGTAAGTCAGAGACTACCTGTACATCAGTAGAGTCACTTCCTTTCAAATGCCCTCAATCTCTCTTTCTTTCTCTGCCTCAATGTTAATCT
Organism: Orycteropus afer afer; assembly: GCF_000298275.1. Classification (NCBI taxonomy): domain Eukaryota; kingdom Metazoa; phylum Chordata; class Mammalia; order Tubulidentata; family Orycteropodidae; genus Orycteropus; species Orycteropus afer. The sequence continues at coordinate 6,903,679 of NW_006921702.1, read as the reverse complement.
CCTGGAAAAACCACATCCTCGTTTAAACCAACTCTTGCCTATACCAGGCTGACAACAGCTGATCCAAACTTCAATCCCTGCCTACTAACCTCGGTGCTCTAATCCACCTAAGTTTTCTTAGTCACTTTCTCACTTCCCTACATTGCAATGACACAGACTGACATATCTTCATAAACCCCCAACACCTCTTATGCCTGTCACATTGAGATAAAGAGGTTGTTTCATCTTCCTTAGAGAAAATAGAAACAATTAAAACAACCTTGTGGTTCTATCCTCAAATACAGTGATTTCCTTGTATATTTACCCATATGCACTGCCTTCCCTCCAATCTGGGTCCCTACCTAAGGCCAGCACTTTCATTTGTCTCCTGACTCCCATAAGCGCTTGCCTAATTGGACATCCTACTATACATTATCTTCTTTCTTTTCTGTATCAGTGATTTCCCTCTCTACTGAGTCATTCCGTTCAGCATACAAAAACATCATAACAACTCACTAATGAAAGGAAAAAAAAAAACAAGCAACATCCTTCTTTATACCAGTTTCCCTTCCTGTTACTGCCTAACTTTCTGAGTCCCTTTATTGGCAAACTCCTCAAAGTAATTGTGTATATTTGTTGACTCAATGTTTTCTAACATTCTTTCCAGTCATACTTTGGTTACCACTACTCCATTTACACTAGTCTAATCAGCTACCAGTGACCTTACAAAAGGCAATTTCAATGTCAAATTATAGGTCCTCAGCTTGAGCTTTGATAAACATAATCAACGCAAGGAGCTCTGGTGGTACAGTGCCTAAGACTGTTAAACAGAAAATTGGTAGTTCAAACCCACCAGCCATCCCATGGAAGGAAGACAGGGAACTCTATTTCTGTAAAGAGTTACTGCCTCAGAAACCCAATGGAGGTTGCTGTGCATCAGAATTGACTTGATGGGAGTGGTTTTGGGTTTTTTTTTTTTTGGTTTAATCATTCTCTGCTCCTTGAGACATTTTCTTGTCCTTGGCCTCCTGTATCTCTTTCTTCTTCCATCTCCCTGTCTGCTGTTTCTCAATTTCTTTCTCTGGTAACTATGTTGGAGGAAGCAGAGCAAAGAGGTTAAGACCACAGACTTGAGACTAACCAGCAGAGGTTTCAAATCACAACTCTTAAACTGTGCCTCTCACAGCCACATGTGCAAAATGAACAAATAATAATTTCCTGAGTGCCTGGCCCATAGTAGATTATGTACATATGTTGAATAAATATAAATTGTACCCAAAATCTAAGTGGTTTTCCTATCCCTGTGTTCTATCACCAGGCTTCTACTCCCTCTACTGCCCTTGTGTGATTTCATGACTTAAACACCAACTGACAAATCCCAAATTCATAAACTCAAACTGGTCTCAATTGTGAACTTGACTTATAAATCCAACTATCTACTCATCATTCCAAACTAGACATCTTCAATTTAATCTTTCTGAAAGCAAGCTCCTCTTGCAATAACAAAACCTGAGAGACATGCTTTACCTCTCCTTTTACTGTCACAGCTAACATTCAATTTATCTTCAAATCTCACCAAAATAAAGTTTCAAAATTTTTGTTGTTTGTTGTTATGTGTCGTCAAGTCAGACCTTGCACATATTGACCCCCACTTGGATTTCTGAGGCAGTATCACTACAGAAGTAGATTGCTCAACCTTCCTTCTGAGGAGTGTCTGGTGGGTTTGAATTGTCAGCCTCTGGTTAGCAGTCAAGCTCCTTAGGCACTATGCTACCAGAGCTCCTATATCCTTTTAATCTGACTAATTCTCACCATCTGCCTTCTTACGCTTGAATTCCAAGCCATCATTATCTCCCACCCTGACTCTTAATATAGCCTGCTGAACATCTTCCAAAGTCAGTTATCAACACAGCAGCTAGGGATAACCGAAAAAA
>NW_006921702.1:6899955-6900481 GCF_000298275.1 Orycteropus afer afer | reverse complement strand
CAGCGAGGTGGGAAATCAAGGAGAGGACAGAAAAGGCAAAGGAGACCAGAATAGATCGAGGAGTCAGCCACAGGGACCCAGGTGAGGAGAGGGAACCCAGGCCATACCTCACAAGCAGTGATGAGGGAAGGCAGGGAGAGGACAGAAAAGGCAAAGGGGACAGGAACAGATAGAGGGTAAGCTGCAGGGATCCAGGTAAAGGTGGTTGAAGAGGTTTCCCACAGCTAAGGAAGACAAACTTGTCTGTTGGTTGGTCCTACTGTGGTGACATGTTGCTGTGAGTCTTGAAGCTGTGCCACTGGTGTTTCAAACCCAGTGGGGTGCATATGGTGCAGAGGTATCAGCCCGGCTTGCAGACTAAGACAGATTAGGAAGAAGGAGGACGCCATCCACTTCCCAAAGAATTGGCCAGGGAATACCTTATGAATAGCAGAGAAATACTGTCTGATACATTACTTAGCAACTTTATGAATAGTCTGAAAACATTGTCCAATACATAAGAGAAAGATGAATTACTTAGCTTAGA
>NW_006921702.1:6897748-6899275 GCF_000298275.1 Orycteropus afer afer | reverse complement strand
GAGATGACTGTGGAGCAGACCATCAACTGCTCATGTGTAAGTTCAACTTGAAGTTAAAGACAATTAAAACAAGTCCACGAGAGCCAAAATATGATCTAGAATATATCCCTCCTGAATTTAGAGACCATCTAAAGAATAGATTTGATACATTGACCACCAATGACCAAAAACCAGAAGAACTGTGGGATGACATCAAGAGCTTCATCCATGAAGAAAGCAAGAGATTACTAAAAAGATGAGAAAAGAGGAGAAGACCAAAATGGATAACAGAAGAGACTCTGAAATTTGCCCTTGAGTGGAGAGTAGCTAAAGCAAATGGAAGAAATGACAAGATAAAAGAACTGAACTGAAGATTTCAAAGAGCAGCTCAAGAAGACAAAGCCAATTATGATATGAAATGTGCAAAGACCTGGAGTTAGAAAACCAAAAGGGAAAAACACGCTCAGCATTTCTCAAGCTAAAATAATTGAGGAAAAATTTTAAGCCATGAGTTGCAATATTGAAGACAATTGACTGCTAACCAGAAGGCTGGTGGTTCAAACTCACCAGCCACTCTTCAGAAGGAAGGTTGAGCGATCTACTTCCATAATGATACTGCCTCAGCAACCCAAGGAGAGCTCACTATGAGTCAGGTTTGACTCGATGGCACATAACAACAACAACAACAAGGGCAAATTATTGAATGATGCAGGGAACATCAAAAGAAGATGGAAGGAATACACAGAGTCACTGTACCAAAAAGAACTGGTTGATCTTCGTCCATTTCAGGAGGTAGCATATAATCTAGAACCAATGCTACTGAAGGAGGAAGTCAAAGCTGTAATGAAGGAATTGGCAAAGAACAAGGCTCTGGGAATTGACGGAATACCCATTGAGATATTTCAACAAATGGATGCCACACTGGAGGCACTCACTCAGTTATGCCAAGAGATTTGGAAGGCAGCTACCTGGCCAACTGACTGGAAGAGATCTGTTGTACCCATTCCAAAGAAAGGTGATCCCACAGAATGTGGAAATTATTGAACAATATAATTAATATCGCATGCAAGCAAGATCTTACTGAAAATAGTTAAAAAATGGTTGCAGCAGTATATTGACAGAAAACTTCCAGAGGTGCAAGCTGGAGTCAGAAGAGGATGTGGAACAAGGGATGTCATAGCTGCTGTCAGATGGATCTTGACTGAAGGCAAAGAATACCAGAAAGATGTGTACTTGTGTTTTATTGACTATGAAAAAGCATTTGAGTGTGTGGATCATGACAAATTATGGATAATATTGAGAAGAATGGGAATTCCCAAACACTTGATTGTACTCACGAGGAACCTGTACCTTGACCAGGAGGCTGTCATTCAAACGGAAGAAGGGGACACTGCATGGTTTAAAATCAGGAAGGGAGTGCATCAGGATTGTATCCTTTCCCCGTACTTATTCACTCTATATAATGAGCAAATAATCTGAGAAACTGGACTACATGAAGAAAAACATGGCATCAGGATTGGAGGAAGAATCATTGACAACCTGAGATAC
>NW_006921702.1:6883435-6897054 GCF_000298275.1 Orycteropus afer afer | reverse complement strand
ATGGATTGACATGGTGACTGCAACAATGTGCTCAAGTATAGCAAGGATCATGGAGCTGGCGCGGGATCAGGCGGTGTTTTGTTCTGCTGCGTGGGGTCATTATGATTCGGAAAGGACTCGATGGCACCTAACTACAACAACAACAACAATTTTTTTTTTTTAAAGCAGAAGTCCTTACCTTAGCCTGTAAAGTCCTGTCGACTCTGCCTTTGCCAAGACTCTATACTGTTTTTATATTTTTTATAATATGCTCCTAGTTATGTTTCCAGATCCAGAAATACTGGCCTTGTTGGGCCTCACATAAACCAACATTTGCTATGATATTGCCCTTGATACTTGGTGTTTCCTCTGCCTGGAACACTCTTTCCCCAGATACATGCATGATTCCTCCATCCTCCATCACTTCTTCTTCTTCTTCTTCTTTTCTTTTTTTTTCCAGTAAACTATATATAACAAAACATTTGCCACATTAATTTCTTTTAAATGTACAATTCAGTGACCTATATTGCATTTACCATGCTGTGCAACCACCACTACTATTTTCAAAAGTTTTCATCACCCTAAACAGAACTCAGGAGCTCTGGTGGCATAGTGCCTAAGGCACATGACTGCTAATCAGAAGGTTGGTGGTTCAAACCCACCAGCCACTCTTTGGAAGGAAGGTTGGACAACATACTTCCATAGTGTATCACTATTGGAAACCCAAGGAAGGGTCACTGAGTCATATCCGACTCTATGGCAGTGAGTACTCTGTAAGCAATATTTCCCATTCTTTCCTCTTTCCATCTCTTGGTAACCACTAATAAACTTTGGTCTCTATGCATTTGCCAATTCTAGATATTTTATATAAATGGGATCATGTAATATTTTCTTGTTGTGTCTGTATTATTTCACTCAGTATAATGTTCTCAAGGTTCTTTCATGTTGTGGTATGCATCAGGTCTTTATTTCTCTTTATGGTTGAGTAGTATTCCACTGTGTGTATATACTACATTTTGTTTATACATTCATCTGCTGACATTTGGATTGTTTCCATATTTTAGATATTGTGAATAGTGCTGATACAGACATTGATGTACATCCTCCCTCACTTCTTTCAGGTCTCTTTTCAAACCTTATCAGAGAGGTTTTCACTGATCCTAGCCCTGTAACTTCCATTTCCCCATACCCTTTCACCCTGTAACTCTCTCTACTCTTAACATTACATTTTCTCTTCCTTAGCACTTACCACCACCTGGCACATTTTTATACACTCCATGAAACCAGGCATTTTACTGCTCACTCTTTTACCCCAGTACCTACAATAGTGCCTGCCAGATGGTAGGAACTGATTAAATGCTGACAGAAGTCAGGGAGGGAAAGATGGAAGAAGGTAGCTGGAGATAATTTGTGATGATCTGTTCTTGATATTTCTAGAGCTGCCAAGGTTTTTATTCTTCCTGAGATTTTGTTACTCAGTGGTTTACCTAATCTTGTGAGATTTTCTGCTTAAGTGAGTTGTAAACAAAGACTCTGATGGACATATAGCCCTTAAGTTTTCTCCTCTCCAAAGTATATCATTCTTTATAGGACATGTTTTTCCTGTCACATTTCTCATCTCAGACCCTCTCATCAAGTAGTAATCCTGGCACTTCCACCAACTTGTGATTTCTCCTTGGTCAGCCTCCATCCTCTTGGGATGTCATCTTACTCCTCAGTCCTGTCCATATTTTAATAGCCTTCTGTCTAACATTGTTATCTTGGAGCTTATGAACACATCTAGTAAAATAATATAAGTAGAATATATACATAGACTTGTAATAAGGACAAACTCTTACAAAGTGCAGGTATGTGTTGCTTTCATTTAGTGAAGGAGAGAGGGGACCTTGGGAAGAGTGTGAACATGTTCAGTTAGCTGGAACATTTTTGCCTCCTAGCTCTGGTAGCATAGTGGCTAAAGCACTCGACTGCTAACCAGAAGGCTGGCGGTTCAAACCCACCAGCCACTCCTCGGAAGGAAGGTTGGGCAATCCTACTTCCGAGTGATACTGCCTCGGAAACCCAAGGAGGGGTCGCTATGAGTTGGGGCCGACTCGACAGCACATAACAACAACAACAACATCTTAGTTTTTATTAGCATGATAAAAGGCCTACTTTTTGACATTTATTTATTTACATTTTTACCATTAAAACTTTAATAAAGTTTAGAAGTGTTATTGAAGAAAACTGACAACTTTTATTATATTTCCTTTTAGGTCTTCCAGAAAAAGGCAAATGATGATAATTGGGTCTCTATCAATAGGTCATTAGTGTAAAAATATTGACACCATTTAAACTTATTAACATGCTTATTGACACAATTACTGTATGATTATACTTTTATTTTTAACAATGATTTAAGAGATCATACCATTCAGCAACCTACCCCACATCCACACAGAACTTGATGGGAATGTAGACACTATTAATGTATTTTGAATAAATCATTTGTAAAAATGATATATTTTGAACAACACACCTTCATAGCAATCCTTGCCATTGCATATGTCTGAAACAAACTTACTTGAAATGGCCTATTCCATTTTTCCACAGCCCACCAGTTGATCCAATTGTATTGAGCACTATAAACCCCAGTATAAATGGGCTTGTAGGAAGAAACTTACAGAGGGGAAAGTTATCCCTCCTCTTTTCCTACCTTGTCCCTAATTAAAGAGAAGGAAAAATAAGAAGAGTTGGTGCTTTTGAGCTGTGTTAGCAAAGAATACTGAAAGTACCATGGACTTCCAGAAGAACTAACAAATATGTCCTGGAAAAAGCACAGCTGGAATGCTCCCTGGAAGTGAAAATGGCCAGACTTAATCTCACCTACTTGGTCATGTTGTCACAGGGAACCATTCCCTGGAGAAGGATATCATGCTTGGTATAGTGGAGGGTCAACAAAAAGGAGAAGACTCTCACTGAAATGGATTGTCACAGTGACTCCAACAACAGCCTCAGGTATAGCAAACTTGTGAGACTGGTACATGACTGGGCAGTGTTTCATTCTGTTGTATGTAGGGTCTCTGTGAGTCAGAGCCAACCTGATGGCACCTAACAACAATAACATACTCATTTAGGATGGATATGGCTACAAATCCTATGATACTAAACCTTCTTAACCATAATTTGGCTCCCTATTCTTTTATAATCAGTGGTCTCAAGGCATCACCTGAACCAGTAAAATATCCACCTTACAATCCAACACCCTGATCACATGTCAGCTTCCCAATACCGCACCCTACCTACCAGCCAGACTTTTTTTTTTTTTTCCTGTCCCTGTCTCCCAAAACAATTTTAAGTGTGGGGGAATTTATCTGTCAAAGGCCCAAATATTTTACCCTGCTTAGGGTGAATAGAGCTAGCAGCTTAGAAATCAAATCCTTTCTGTTCAAGTTGTGGGAATTTTATCATCATGTTCATCTCCCTGAACACTGAGTACAGCCCATGCTTCTCTTTTTCAAGAGAAAGTAGTAACAGTAATATCCTGCAAAAACAAATCTCTTACATACAAGTTAAACATGTTTTACCCTTCCTCAAGAAAGCAAGTGTTATATAATAACAAGAATAATGTTGAGACATATCCTTTACATAAATCACCAATGAAAAAGAAATCAAATAGGGGTTTCTAATCCCAGGAGAAACAGACTTTTTGCTTCCCCAAAAACCAGGAAGGAATAGAGTATGTAGTACAGAGACCACAATGCCTACTAAAGTGATTCTGAAACAAAACAACAGTCATTAAGAGGTGTTCAGGTAAAGAAACAATTCTTCCTAATGATCTCTTGCCTCCTGCTTCCCCTTGTTTCCACTAACATGGAATGCAGTTAAATCACAGAATGTGGCTGCTGGCTGGAGTTGTGTCTTGGCAGCCAAAGGCAGCTCAGTCAAATTAAACAGATTCATTTAACAATTCAATGAACAGAATGACACTAGCAGCCAACTAGGGAATTAGTGTGAAGCCACTCCACCTGAGCAGGCACTAGCTTATTCCAGGTGGGAACGAGTCTGACTCAATTAGCCCCTTCTCAGGAAGGCTGGCTATGGATCCCAAGCAAATTGTCCCCCACACTTGGTCCTTTACTGAATGTTCCTTGCACACCACTAGGCACTCTCCTGTCCCACTAGGCCCGGTGAAGGAAGCCCAATGATGGTCACAAAAGAGAACAGGCACCTAAAAAAAAAGAGTCCTTGGCCAGCTTCAGAATTAACATCATGTGGGAGTGTTGCCACATTTCACAGCAGGTGAAATTCCTTCCATCAAACAAACACAGCCTCTAGACTTGTGGAGTCCTGGATTCTGAGAGACTAGATAAAGTAAAAAACAGTTGTTGCTGAGTCAATTATCACTTAGTAAACCCATGTGTATCACAGTAGAACTGCACTACATTTGGCCATTTTGGAAGTAAAGTGCCACATCTTTCTTCTGAGGTGCCTGTGGATTCAAACCATTAACCTTGAGGGCAGCAAGCTCATTAAACATATGCACCAGCCAGGGACTTCTGGAGTTCCTTGGGGGTGCATACAGTTAAGTAAACATACCAGAAGGATGTTTACCTGTGTTTTATTGACTATGCAAAATCATTCTATTGTGTGGATCTATAATAAATTATGGGTAACATTGAGAATAGGAATTCCAGAAAACCTAATTGTACTTGTGAGGAACCTGCACATAGACCAGGAGGCTGTCATTTGAATGGAACAAGGGGACACTGCATGTTTAAAATAAAGAAGGGAGTGTGTCAGGGTTTTATCCTTTCACCATACTTATTCAATCTGTATGCTGAGCAAATAATCCCAGAATTTGGAACATGGTATCAGGATTGGAGGAAGATGTATTAACATCTTGAGATATGCTGACGACACAACTTTGCTTGCTGAAAGCGAGGATGACTTAAAGCATTTAGTGATGAAGGTTGAAGACTACAATCTGAAGTATGGATTACACTTCAATATAAAGAAAACAAAAATCCTCACACTAGACCAATAAGCATCACCACAACAAAAGGAGAAAAGATTGAAGTTGTCAAATATCACTTGGTTCTACAATCAACACCAATGAAAGCAGCAGTCAAAATATCAAATGACGTATAGCACTGGGCAAATTGGCTGCAAAGGACCTCTTTGAAGAGTTAAAGAGCAAAAATATGTCCTTAAAGACTAAGGTGCACCTGACACAAGTCATGATATTTTCAATCTCCTCCTATGCATGTGAGAGTTGGACAATGAATAAGGAAGACAGAAGAAGAATCAATGCTTTTGAGTTGTGTTGGTGAAGAATGCTGAAAGTACCACGGACTGCAAAAATAACTAACAAATCTCTCCTGGAAGAAGTCCAGCTGGAATGCTCCTTGGAAGTGAGAATGGTCAGACTTCGTTTCACCTACTTTAGTCATGTTGTTAGAAGAGACCATTCCCTGGAGAAAGAAATCATATTTGGTAAAGTGGAGGGTCAATGGAAAAGGGGAAGGCCCTCTACAAGATGGATTGACACAGTGGCTACAATGATGGGCTAGGTATAGCAAAGATCATGGAGCTGGCAGAGGTCTGGGGAGTGTTTCATTCTGCTGTTCATAGGGTTGCAACAGTTAAGGGACATTACCTCTCCAGCCTCCCAACCCAGAAATTAAACACCACCACACCCCAGTTATGCTTTTCTCTCTCACTGAAGCTTTTTAACTGCTATTGCTTTATAAAAATTTGTTTCCTTGTATTAACTTGAAAATATTCTCAGAATTTCACTATTTTTCTCAAACAATCATCTCATCTCTTTGTTGAAAAAAAAAGGGGGAGAGGTTTAGAACCCTTTTCTGTTTAATTAAGATTCCCTCTTTTTATGTATTATCTGGGCTTTTCCAAGTTTTCACAATATGTCATGGTTGTGTTCCCTTCATTCTTTACATTCCCTTTTAAAATCAAAGGTTTTTATGTAGCTCCTGTATCAGGCTGGGTTCCAATAAAAAACAGTAATTCCAGGAACATTTATTTACAAATGGACTGATGATGAACATGTAAATTAGAAAGGAGGAACTGTGCAGCCACCAGCAGTGGAGATGGTTCTGCCCTGAGACTGGAAGTGATTGTGGGAGGAAGTTACCAGACCTGGGAGGAGAGCAAACCATGACATTGAATAGAGCAGAGGCAGAGGGAGGGGCAGAGGCAGAGATCAATAGAGGGAAAGAGCCAGGGGAATCAATGCTGCCTAACTTGCCTCTCTCCTATCAGTCTCATTCAAGGAAGCCTGTTCATCCCATCCATAAAGCCCACATCCACAAGAGAGAGCAGGGCAAGGAAGGGTGAGCATTCTGGAGGGAAAGTGCCCATCAGAAAACTAGACTTAATTACCTTTTGAGGATCTTCTCGTTCACTGACATCCTTGCTATGTTCCCATATTCCTTGGTGTCTACGAATTTCTTGAAATGTGTTTTTTTCAGTCTTGGCAATACACCTAAGTGGAATCAATCTTCTTTCCCTGATGACGACAAACAATCACTTTTCATAGTGTCTCCTTCCAAAAATTTGTGTCATTCCCATGTCACCAAATAATTCTGATAGTGGGAGTGGGTTGGGGAGTGGGATAACTGAACACTTTTTGAGACTGGACTGTGACTGGGCCAGCCTTGCAGGCCATAGCTGGCCATCCCCAGGATTCCAAGGGCTTGAGTCTACTGATGCTGGATGAAAATTGTTCTCAGGGGCCAAGGCATCAGTGAAATTTAAGAGAAAGATGAAAGTGGACACTAGGCAATGTTCCTTATTCCCAAGAATCAAGGTCTGAGCCCGAAGACAGAGAGAATAATGAAGGAAACAGAAAAGCAGTTTTCATGCCATATTCCAGAGACAATGTGTGCAAAGACTGGAAATGAAAGGCAAGCTTTGTTTCTGTGAGAAAAACCAGCAAAGAGGTCCAAAGAGCACTGGCTGCAGCCTTTTGAAGAGCCCAGGGTGACAGTGCCAAATAAAGCCCATAGTAGACAATGATGACCTACCAAGAGCCTTCAAAGGGATTTCATTTGCTTGAGAACATATATGAGACCACTTTAAAGACAGAGATGGAACAGGAGTTTGAATATGGAGAGAGAAAGTCAGCTGTGACTCTAACTGTGATTCCATCTGATTTGCAGGCAGACAAATTAAAGAATTCTATGTTATGCTTCTTTTTCTTCAGAATTATTAAGAGTTTTGCTTTTGTTGCTTCTGATGGTTAATTGTAGATATCGATTGGGCTAGGCTTTTATTGTTGTTAACTGCCATCAAGTCTTCCTCTGACTCATGGTGACCCCATGAATTACAGAATAAAACTGTTCCGTAGAGTTTTCTTGGCTGTAATCTTTACAGAAAAAGATCACCAGGCCTTTTCTTCCACAGAGAATTTTGGTGGGTTCTAAATGCCAACTCATTTTCCTTTGGCTAAGATAGAGTACCCATTTATTTAATCACACTAATCTAGGTGCTGCTGTAAAGTATTTTGCAGATGTAATTAATATCTGTAATCAGTTGACTTTAAATGAAGATTATTTTTGACAATGTGGGTGGGCCTTGCTCAATGATTTGAAGGTCTTAAGAGTGAAAACTAAGGTTTGCCAAAGAGAAAAAAAAATATTTTTTCAACACTGCAACATCAACTTCTGCCTGAGTTTTCAATCTGTTCTATGGATTTTACACTTAACCAGCTCCCAAAACTGATTTCATGAGCCAATTACTTGAATTCTTTCAAATAAACTTCTGTAAATATATAGGGAAATATATATATATATATAAGATATATAGAGATATATCTATATATCTCTATATATCTATATATCTATATATATCTATATCTATATAGATATAGATATATATAGATATATAGAGAGAGCCTGCTAACCAGATGGCTGGCGGTTCAAACCCACCAGCCACTCCTCGGAAGGAAGGTTGGGCAATCCTACTTCCGTAGTGATACTGCCTCGGAAACCCCAGGAGGGGTCGCTATGAGTTGTGTTTGACTCGACAGCACATAACAACAACAACAGAGAGAGAGCCCTAGTGGCACAGCTCAGCTGATAACTGAAAGAACAGCCATTTGAACCAACCTCTCCGAAGGAAAGTCATTTGCTTCTGTAAAGATTACAGCCTTGGGAACTCTATAGGGTAATTCTATTCTGTCATATATGATCACTACGAGTCAGAATCAACTTGACAACAATGGATTTATATACATATGTTTCAACCACTCCTCAGAAGGAAGATGGGGCAATCTACCTCCATAGTGATACTGCTTTGGAAACCCAAGGAGGGGTCGCTATGAGTCAGGTCTGACTCGATGGCACATAACAACAACAACAACATTTAGACAACCCAGATTAATATATTACTGTTGTTTATTTGTTTTATTCTACCCTTCAAGAGAAGAAATTGGTACTAAACTGACTGAAAAACTTACCAGATGCTCTGCTCTTAGTACAATGACAAACACAGCAGAAATACTTAGATTTTAAGTATTCCACCTGTTTATTCATTTGTTTTCAGACTACTGCTATGATCTGTGCACTAGTGTGGTGGAAGTCCCAAGTCATGGATTTCTGTGCAATTTCATTTTTCCTTCATTTTCAGAGCAACTCTCTTCCTGATGTGCCAAACCTAGTTCTTTACAAAACAGAATCTCCTTCCGTTGTTAAACTCCATCTTGGGTGTTATCCCCCATTTCTCACTAGTCACTCAATTCTCGTGGACATTACTGCTTGAGATAGCCCCTTTCTTCTCCAGTGCTATACATTTCCCTCAGCACAAAAGTCTGCCAAAGTCTACTACAAGGACACCCCAGCAGTGCTTTGGCTGACTTTAGAAAATTCACTTACCTCTCAAAATTCAGTTTCTTATTTGCAGAACTGAGGAACTATCCAATAATCTCTGTCTTAGTTATCTAGTGCTGCTGTAACAGAAATACTACAAGTGGGTATTTCAAAAAACCCAACCCATTGAGTTCCAGCAAGATGAAATAGAAAGACAGACCCTCTGTAAGAAAGCAATGAGAAACCAATTGAAACTGATACAGAAGACAATCCTAGAACCCTGAGCTTTGAAGAAGTGGATTAAATACCAACTAGTAGAATAACCTGAATGAAACAGTGAATAAGGAGAAAAACAGAGCTGCAGACTGCAGGCCATCCTGAGGGCACAGACATTTTGAATACTTCCTGATAGTAAATGAGGAATCATCTCTGCTCACCAATCATCACTGCACTGGTGCCTGATGATCAGAAGGTTGAACAAGAAGTAAGGGAACAGGCAGACCTGCAGACTGCCAGCAGCTGTCCTGAGGGTGCAGCCATTTTGGATGTTTTCAAAAAGCCAGCACAGCCATTTTGAGTGTGTGTAGGTGGACTTCTTGCTTGGACTATGACCTGAGAGTGGGCACTGCCTGTCAAGGATAGCACAGGCAACCACACTGGAGACTGACAATTGAATATGTGGGTTATTCCCTGTGTTAGTCTTGTGCCCCAGGCCCTCTTGGTGAACAAGGGTGTGGTCATTCCCCACTTCCACATCCTTCACCTGTGAGGGTTCCATCCTAGTCTGTTCCCTGCCAGAGCATGGGTGCTATACCCAGCTCCCCAAAGTTTTGTTTTTGTTTGTTTGCTTTCAAATTATTCTTTTTTATCTTCCCTTTTTTCCTTTTATTTCACTTTCCAGTTCCTAGTTCTTATGTTTTGTTTTGTTTTCTTTTATTTTTTTGTCATCTCATTTCTGAGTTCCCTTCTTTTTCCTATCTTTTGGTTCTTCCCATCCCTTGTTTTTCCTTTTGCAGTTTTCCCTATTTTTTTATACTCCTTTTTCTCTCATTCTTCCCTCCCCAGATATTGTGGATTTTCTTTTCCTCTCTTTTTTGCATTATGTTTATTTTATCCTTTCTTAATATATTTTGAAAAATTTTCTTCTTATTTTTTGCATTTCTTTTTTCTGTGATTGTTACTGTTTATTTATGTGGTTTGAGAATTTTATATTTTCTTGTTTTTGTTTTTCTGGTGGTTTACTGGCATTTATTTATTTATTTATTTTTGTCTGAGTGGGAGATAGCAACCATTCCCACACAACCTAACCATACTTCTAGCTCCTGCAGCCCCACCCTCTGAGTGAGGACCACCACTTGCTTTTGCACCAATGAATGACAGTGGCCAATGCCAGCTCAACTCACCCTTAGCTTCTCTTTATGAACAGCTGCAGGGATCTGTGCATATACACTCTCATTCTCTATCATAGCCACCAGGAGAGAGGCGGTAAGTGCCTGAGTGCTAGTAACTAGCAAATAGAGGAAAACAATACCATGCTCACACACATATATCAAAACAAAATAAAGGAAAAAAAAAATCTTGCATGAATCACACCAACATACAACCACAAATTAAACATAAATACAACAAAACCATTATGTCTTGGAAACAACACACCATTACAGTCCACACACAAAAAAGCAAGACAGTAGTAGAAAAAATGGAACAGGATACAAATCCAGTAACATCCTTGAGGAAGAAGCAGCTTTGGAACTCCATGATAAGGAATTCAAAGCAATTCTAACTGGGTATCTTCATTGAACTGAGAGACTTACAAAGGAAAACACTGACATGATCAAGGAAAACATTGACACGATTAAGGAAAACACAGACAAAACTCTAGAACAATTTAGGGAAAAAATACAAGAACAAATTGACAAAATAAACAAAAAATTAGAAATGATACAAAAATAACAAACAGAATTTAAAAGATTAATGCTAAAATTTCATAAATAGATAACACATTGAATGGGCAAAGGCATAGAATTGAATCAATGCATTAATGAGATTGAAGACAAATACCTCAAAACATTTTGTTAAGGGATCAGTCAGACAAAAGATTAAAACATAATGAAGAAAGCCTAAGATTCATGTGAGATACCATCAAGAGGAGTACATGCATATAATTGGAATTCCAGAACAGGAAGCAACAGATAAAACCACAGAGGAAATTGTCAAAAATTTATTGCAAGACAATTTCCATAGTATGATGAAAGACAAGAATATATCCATACAATGAACTCCAAACAGAATAGAGCCCAAAAGAAAAACAAGAAAAAAAGAAAAATCGTCATCAAACTCAAGAAAATGAAAGACAAAGAAAGAATCCTGAAAGCAGCATGGGAAAAATGAAGATACACTGAGATACTGCAAAGCATCTACTCAGATCACAATGCTATAAAATTAGAAATCAACACTAGGAAGACCAACAGAAGACAAAAGTACAGAAGCTGAATAATGACTGGATACTATGCTACATTAAAGAACAATGAAGGATATGTGAATCATCTCACAATGTGGATGAGCCTGTAGGACATTACTGCTGAGTGAAATAAATCAATTGCAGAAGGACAAATATTGTATGAGTACATTACTGTAAAAAGACAAAGAAGGGCTTGCATAAGGCAGGCAACTCACATTGTAGGTTACATGGGTGGGGAGGGAAAGGGAGGAGTTAATTTCAGGCTAGCTGGGGGCCACATGCTGAGGTGGGTAAGGGGAGGGATGGGTTGGAAAGAGTCTGTGACCACCATGATAACATTAGGGAAAGGGAGGACACCAAATTGTGCACATAAGATATAGATGACAAAGGCTAATACCACTATATGCACGATACTGCATTACCATTTACACCAAACACCAGGCTACAGATGAAAACATAAACATCTGAGATCAGAGGTGGGTCAGTGAACAGGCGTATACTCTAGACTAAGGATAGATTCAGCTGAGGCTAATCTTGCACAGATACCAGTGATACAAAATACCCACAATCTTTATAGAAACAATAGAAGACAGACATAGAGCAATCCCTCACAGACAGCCAGACATGTGGGAGAGAGATCCAACAGATCTACTGGCTCAGGACCATAATACTGGGGGACACCAGACTCAATTGGCACAATAAAACACATAAAAATCTTGTTGGTGAGTATGTAGCAACTGGTGTCTTAAAAGATTTCAAATGGCCATCTAAGATGCAACTAATGGTCTCCTAACATTAGAAATGAAGAAGAGTGCAAAAAAAAAAAAAAAAAAACATTTGGAAGCAATCAGCCCTAGGACATGATGGACTTTGAGACCAGAAGAACTAGATGGTGCCAGACTATGGCAACCACTGGGGAAAGGATCAAAACTGGAGAATGTGGGAGGAAAATTGTGGAACAAAATACAAAAACACAGTAAGAACCAGAATTACTGGTCAGATGGACTCTGGTGGGACCCTCACTACTACGGCCCTGGGGTACATTTTGGGCTGGAGTAAAACTCACTCCCAGGGGCCGGCTCTCAGCCCAATAGTAAATAAGATGTACCAGCAGACCATTCAACCCAGGGTGACACACCCACATACTGTATGGAGATGCATCCCTTGGAGAAATAGACCATGGGACACCAAAGGGGCAACATTCACATGGAGGAAATGCAGGATACATGGGAATGCATAACTATGAGGAGCACAAGGGGATGGTTACTGGGCAGGAAGGGAAGGAGACTGAGTTAGGGTTGGGGATGGTAATTGGGGAGTGAAACAAATCGTACATGAAATGTTGAATAAACAAACCCTGCTCTGTAAACTTGTACATAAAGCAAAATAAAAAAATAAAAAATTTAAAAAATGACTGGATAGTAGAATAAATAAAAATAAAACTTAAAAAAATCCCATGAATCAAATAAGAATGAAAACACAATATACCAAAATCTTTGGACACAGAAAAACAGTGATCAGAGGCAATTTATAGCAATACATACACACATCAAAAAAGAAAGAAGAGTCAAAATCAACACTTTAACCCAACATCTCCAACAACTAGAAAAAGAGCAGCAAAAAAAAAAAGAAACTAGTCACCAGAAGAAAAAAAATAATAAGAAGAAGAAAGATTCAAGCAGAAATAAATGAAACAGAAAATAAAAAGACAATAGAAAGAGTAACAAAATTGGCAAACCACTGCAAAATCTAACAAAGGAAAAGAAGGAGAAGATGCAAAGAACAAATAAAAAATGAAAGGAGTGACATCACAACACAACCAACAGAAATAAAAAGAATAATATCAGGATACTATGAAGAAATGTGTTGTTGTTAGGTGCCGTCGAGTCATTTCCGGCTCATACTGACCCCATACACAGCCGAACGAAACACCAACTGATCTTGTGCCAGCTCCACAATCCTTGATAACTTGAGACCATTGTCACAGCCACCATGTCAATCCATCTCGTCGAAGGCCTTCCCCTCTTTAGTCAACCCTCCACCTTACCAAGCGTGACATCCTGTTCCAGGGAATGGTCCCCTCTGACAACATGACCAAAGTAGGTGAGAGGAAGTCTTGCCATCCTCGCTTCCAAGGAGCATCTCAGCCGCACTTCCTCCAGGATAGATCTGTTCTTTAGGCAGTCCATGGTACCTTCAGCATTCTTCACCAACACCACAACTCAAAAGCATCAACTCTTCTTCGGTCTTCCTTATTTGTTGTGCAGCTCTCACATGCATACAAGGCGATTGGAAATATCATGGCCTGTGTCAGGCACACCTTAGTCCTCAAGGAGATGTCCTTGTTCCTCAGCACTTGAAAGTGTTCCTTC